>NW_028174869.1:1370800-1373300 GCF_963971535.1 Notolepis coatsorum
AAACGTGACAGTTGAGGTATAATTTATAATCCAGTCGGTCCTGAACGTGTTCCTGAAACAGCCACTGGGACGGCCGGGGCGGAGCAGCCAACAATAATAATAATAATAATAATAATAACTACTTTATCTTCTTGCCATTTGAGCTGCTTGCTGTTTTACTGCCCTTTTGGTGAAAGGCTTGTGGACTGCGGCGGCCGAGTTGGTCAAGAGCTCCATCTAGTGGCGGAGTGGGGGTGGGGCGTTGGTCCTGGGGGCTCCGGCGGTCTGGGGAGTGGGGGAGGAATGTCCAATGTGTTTTGTGTTGTTTGTGATGTCTTTATTATTTATATATTTTATTTTGTATTTGGTATTATTAGTCTTGATTGATAAATAACACATTTATTATTTCTTATTGTTTTAGCATTATTATTGTTGTTGTGTTATTATTGATATTGATGTGTTGTTTGTTGAAATTGAAAATAAAATATTTGATCAAAAAAGAGAATAAACAAGGAAAATCTGTCTCACGTCACGTCTGTCTCACGTCACGTCTGTCTCACGTCACGTCTGTCTCACGTCACGTCTGTCTCACGTCACGTCTGTCTCACGTCACGTCTGTCTCACGTCACGTCTGTCTCACGTCACGTCTGTCTCACGTCACGTCTGTCTCACGTCACGTCTGTCTCACGTCATGTGACTGGAGACAAACCAAGCCGTCAGAACAGGAATGGATGGTCGTGTCCTTGATTGGTCTCAGCCGACCCAGTGACCAGCTGTGCCCCCCCTCCGGCCGCTGGAGTGGACCCTCCCAACTGAACCGCTCCGGCCTGAGACTTCCCCGCAGCTGAACCGGGCTGTGCCACTCCAGCCCCCACATAGGGGGGGGCACCCCGAGGTGCCATCAGAGGGGGAATCCCTCCCGTAGAAGTGGGCTGTACCATCCCGGATCCCAACAATAGGGGGCGGACTCCCAAGGTCCCAACGTAGGCGGAGTCATGCCCAGGGAGTGAGATGGTGGGTGGCACAGGGAGGCGGTGCCAGGGCCCAGGGAGTGAGATGGTGGGTGGCACAGGGAGGCGGGGCCAGGGTCCAGGGAGTGAGATGGTGGGTGGCACAGGAGGTGGGGCCAGGGTCCAGGGAGTGAGATGGTGGGTGGTACAGGAGGTGGGGCCAGGGCCCAGGAGTGAGATGGTGGGTGGCACAGGGGGTGAGGTGAAGAGGGCAGAGAGCTTGAACCCAACAGCATGGTGTTTGGGAACATCCTGTACTAGACCTGGTTCTGCCCACAGACCCACCAGCCACAGGCCCGGCTAGAGCACCTGGGAAGTGAGGAGAGGAGGGAGGGAGAGAGGAGGAGGAGAGAGAGAGGAGGAGGAGGGAGAGAGGAGGAGGGAGAGGAGGAGGAGGAGGGAGAGAGGAGGAGGAGGGAGAGAGGAGGAGGAGGAGAGAGGAGGAGAGAGAGAGGAGGAGGGAGAGGAGGAGAGAGGAGGAGGAGGGAGAGGAGGAGGAGGGGAGGAGAGAGAGGAGGAGGCGAGAGGTGGAGAGAGAGAGGAGGAGGGAGAGGAGGAGAGAGGAGGAGGAGGGAGAGAGGAGGAGGAGGGAGAGAGGAGGAGGGAGAGAGGAGGAGGGAGAGAGGAGGAGGGAGAGGAGGAGAGAGGAGGAGGAGGGAGAGAGGAGGAGGGAGAGAGGAGGAGGGAGAGAGGAGGGAGGGAGGAGGAGGAGGAGAGAGGAGGAGGAGGGAGAGAGGAGGAGGGAGAGAGGAGGAGGAGGGAGAGAGGAGGAGGAGGAGAGAGGAGGAGGGAGAGAGGAGGAGGAGGGAGAGAGGAGGGAGAGGGAGAGAGGAGGAGGGAGAGAGGAGGAGGAGGGAGAGAGGAGAGAGAGGAGGAGGAGAGAGAGGAGAGAGAGGGGAGGGAGAGGAGAGAGAGAGGAGGGATAGGGAGAGAGGAGGAGGAGGGAGAGGAGGAGGAGGAGGGAGAGGAGGAGAGAGAGGAGGAGGAGAGAGAGGAGAGAGAGGGGAGGGAGAGGGGAGGGAGAGAGGAGGAGGGAGAGGAGGAGGAGGGAGAGAGGAGGGGGAGGGAGAGAGGAGGAGGAGGGAGAGAGGAGGAGGAGGGAGGAGGAGGAGAGAGAGGAGAGAGAGGGGAGGGAGAGGGGAGGGAGAGGAGAGAGAGAGGAGGAGGGAGAGGAGGAGGAGGGAGAGAGGAGGGGAGGGAGAGAGGAGGAGGAGGGAGAGAGGAGGAGGGAGAGGAGGAGGAGGGAGAGAGGAGGGGGAGGGAGAGAGGAGGAGGAGGGAGAGGAGGAGGAGGGAGAGAGGAGGGGGAGGGAGAGAGGAGGAGGAGGGAGAGGAGAGAGGAGGAGGGAGAGAGAGGAGGGAGAGAGGAGGAGGAGGGAGAGAGGGAGAGAGGGATAGAGAGGAGGGAGGGAGGGAGGGAGGAGGAGATAGGGAGAGAGGGAGGGAGGGAGAGAGGAGGAGGGAGGAGAGGGGGGAGAAGAGGAGGGAGGAGGAGGGAGAGAGGAGGAGGGA
>NW_028174869.1:1378300-1412227 GCF_963971535.1 Notolepis coatsorum
AAGAAAAATATGACTTGTCAGTGTACACAAGTCTTTTTGTATATCCCTCCTAGTTACACACAGTCCTCACATCCCTCCTAGTTACACACAGTCCTCATATCCCTCCTAGTTACACACAGTCCTCATATCCCTCCTAGTTACACACAGTCCTCATATCCCTTCTAGTTACACACAGTCCTCATATCCCTCCTAGTTACACACAGTCCTCATATCCCTCCTAGTTACACACAGTCCTCATATCCCTCCTAGTTACACACAGTCCTCATATCCCTCCTAGTTACACACAGTCCTCATATCCCTCCTAGTTACACACAGTCCTCATATCCCTCCTAGTTACACACAGTCCTCATATCCCTCCTAGTTACACACAGTCCTCATATCCCTCCTAGTTACACACAGTCCTCATATCCCTCCTAGTTACACACAGTCCTCATATCTCTCCTAGTTATACACAGTCCTCATATCCCTCCTAGTTACACACAGTCCTCATATCTCTCCTAGTTACACACAGTCCTCATATCCCTCCTAGTTACACACAGTCCTCATATCCCTCCTAGTTACACACAGTTCTCATATCCCTCCTAGTTACACACAGTCCTCATATCCCTCCTAGTTACACACAGTCCTCATATCTCTCCTAGTTACACACAGTTCTCATATCCCTCCTAGTTACACACGGTCCTCATATCCCTCCTAGTTACACACAGTCCTCATATCCCTCCTAGTTACACACAGTCCTCATATCCCTCCTAGTTACACACAGTCCTCATATCCCTCCTAGTTACACACAGTCCTCACATCCCTCCTAGTTATACACAGTCCTCACATCCCTCCTAGTTACACACAGTCCTCATATCCCTCCTAGTTACACACAGTCCTCATATCCCTCCTAGTTACACACAGTCCTCATATCCCTCCTAGTTACACACAGTCCTTATATCCCTCCTAGTTACACACAGTCCTCATATCCCTCCTAGTTACACACAGTCCTCATATCTCTCCTAGTTACACACAGTCCTCATATCTCTCCTAGTTACACACAGTCCTCATATCTCTCCTAGTTACACACAGTCCTCATATCCCTCCTAGTTACACACAGTCCTCATATCCCTCCTAGTTACACACAGTCCTCATATATCTCCTAGTTACACACAGTCCTCATATCCCTCCTAGTTACACACAGTCCTCATATCCCTCCTAGTTACACACAGTCCTCACATCCCTCCTAGTTACACACAGTCCTCATATCCCTCCTAGTTACACACAGTCCTCATATCCCTCCTAGTTACACACAGTCCTCATATATCTCCTAGTTACACACAGTCCTCATATCCCTCCTAGTTACACACAGTCCTCATATCCCTCCTAGTTACACACAGTCCTCATATCCCTCCTAGTTACACACAGTCCTCATATCCCTCCTAGTTACACACAGTCCTCATATCCCTCCTAGTTACACACAGTCCTCACATCCCTCCTAGTTACACATAGTCCTCATATCCCTCCTAGTTACACATAGTCCTCATATCCCTCCTAGTTACACACAGTCCTCATATCTCTCCTAGTTACACACAGTCCTCACATCCCTCCTAGTTACACACAGTCCTCATATCCCTCCTAGTTACACACAGTCCTCATATCCCTCCTAGTTACACACAGTCCTCATATCCCTCCTAGTTACACACAGTCCTCATATCCCTCCTAGTTACACACAGTCCTCATATCCCTCCTAGTTACACACAGTCCTCATATCCCTCCTAGTTACACACAGTCCTCATATCTCTCCTAGTTACACACAGTCCTCATATCCCTCCTAGTTACACACAGTCCTCATATCCCTCCTAGTTACACACAGTCCTCATATCTCTCCTAGTTACACACAGTCCTCATATCCCTCCTAGTTACACACAGTCCTCATATCCCTCCTAGTTACACACAGTCCTCATATCCCTCCTAGTTACACACAGTCCTCATATCTCTCCTAGTTACACACAGTCCTCATATCCCTCCTAGTTACACACAGTCCTCATATCCCTCCTAGTTACACACAGTCCTCATATATCTCCTAGTTACACACAGTCCTCATATCCCTCCTAGTTACACACAGTCCTCATATATCTCCTAGTTAAACACAGTCCTCATATCCCTCCTAGTTACACACAGTCCTCATATCCCTCCTAGTTAAACACAATCCTCATATCCCTCCTAGTTAAACACAGTCCTCATATCCCTCCTAGTTACACACAGTCCTCACATCCCTCCTAGTTACACACAGTCCTCATATCCCTCCTAGTTACACACAGTCCTCATATCCCTCCTAGTTACACACAGTCCTCATATCCCTCCTAGTTACACACAGTCCTCATATCTCTCCTAGTTACACACAGTCCTCATATCCCTCCTAGTTACACACAGTCCTTATATCCCTCCTAGTTACACACAGTCCTCATATCTCTCCTAGTTACACACAGTCCTCATATCTCTCCTAGTTACACACAGTCCTCATATCCCTCCTAGTTACACACAGTCCTCACATCCCTCCTAGTTACACACAGTCATCATATCCCTCCTAGTTACACACAGTCCTCACATCCCTCCTAGTTACACACAGTCCCCCACACATATGCATTTCATCAGAGGTCAAAGGTCAGGGCCTGTAGTGCAGCGCCCCTGGAGTCGTTTTTGGGGTTCAGGGCCTTGCTCAAGGGCACTTAGGCAGGATGGTGAGAACCGTAGATGTAAGACCAGCGACCTTTCAGTTACTCACAAGCCTCTTTCTTCTAGGCCAGCGGTTCTCAAACTAGGGGTCGCGACCCAAAGTGGGGTTGTGGGTAGGTGACAGTGGGTAGTCGCGCATTGGCATGTAAAACAATTTTTCTGGAAACATATTTTGGCTAAATATGCCTCGTTTTTATAAATGGGGCAAGTTCAACAACATGTGCTTTTATTTTGATATTCCTTAATTCCACATTGAAATTACGCGATACATTAACACATTGAGTGCCCCCGACGCTATATAGCGTTTGTCTGTCGTTTTTTTTTTATTGGCGATTTGAATTCATATTTCATCAATCGAGCCTCAACTGCACCCCATTACTTTACACTGCTGAAGGGGGGGGGGGGGGTGGCCAGTTTGCTCATTTTACTTTTCCGTCGAGGCCAACTGAAGAATCCATTGTGCTCGCCGGCCCGGAAAGCGCGTGGATTATGTATTTACAGTACCCAACACTGTAATCAATAAGCGTGATCGATATTTGGAATGGCGATCAGGAATTGGAATAATCTTTTTGGATAACATCTGATCTAAGGTAAGGAATCTATTTTACCAGTCTTAGGATAATCAGAGCTATTTTCACAGAGATATAAGCGTTTGCCCTGTGTGTGTGTGTGTCTGTGTGGCTGTGTGTGTGTGTGGCTGTGTGTGTGTGTGGCTGTGTGGCTGTGTGGCTGTGTGGCTGTGTGTGCGCGATCAGGAAATGAGAGAATCGTTATTTCAGCCCGCCTCTATAGCGTGCATAAGTACACATATACTATCGATAATCTAGCGTTTATTTGAAAACGATTCATAAATAGGCCGAAAAATGACAACGTTTTTGTGTATTCCAGAATATTCCAGTAAATGCCTTTTATCACGGAATCTATATATTTTCCTGAAAAACGAGGGCGAAAATGAACCGATTAAAAAGAAAAAATCCGTTTCGACAATGTCGACTGCAAACAAGTCATTGATAAGTGACGGGGCAGATTAGACACATAATTTAAGACAGAGATTATGCGTTCACAACGCTATCATTGAAGTGGGTCCTGGCATTTAACCACGTTTTACCATGTTAATGGCCGGGCACTGAAAGTGTTAAGTGTGGGGTCGCCAAAAAAAAATCCTAAATAAAATGGGGTCACGGTGTAACAAAGTTTGAGAACCCCTGCTCTCTGCTGCCCCCTGCCTGCTGTGTTCAGCCCTGACGCTCTGACAGAACCCCTGCTCTCTGCTGCCCCCTGCCTGCTGTGTTCAGCCCTGACGCTCTGACAGAACCCCTGCTCTCTGTGTTCAGCCCTGACGCTCTGACAGAACCCCTGCTCTCTGTGTTCAGCCCTGACGCTCTGACAGAACCCCTGCTCTCTGTGTTCAGCCCTGACGCTCTGACAGAACCCCTGCTCTCTGTGTTCAGCCCTGACGCTCTGACAGAACCCCTGCTCTCTGTGTTCAGCCCTGACGCTCTGACAGAACCCCTGCTCTCTGTGTTCAGCCCTGACGCTCTGACAGAACCCCTGCTCTCTGTGTTCAGCCCTGACGCTCTGACAGAACCCCTGCTCTCTGTGTTCAGCCCTGACGCTCTGACAGAACCCCTGCTCTCTGTGTTCAGCCCTGACGCTCTGACAGAACCCCTGCTCTCTGTGTTCAGCCCTGACGCTCTGACAGAACCCCTGCTCTCTGTGTTCAGCCCTGACGCTCTGACAGAACCCCTGCTCTCTGTGTTCAGCCCTGACGCTCTGACAGAACCCCTGCTCTCTGTGTTCAGCCCTGACGCTCTGACAGAACCCCTGCTCTCTGTGTTCAGCCCTGACGCTCTGACAGAACCCCTTCCTCACAGACATGGTGGTAAATAAGCGCGTGTGATGGTGATCATGGCAGCAGTAATTGTTGCATCGTAATGCCAGGTGTGACCGTGAAAGAATATTTGGAAGGAGAATATCACTCTGGATAAAATCAAGGAGGATATTGAGCAGGCACCCAGAGATCCCACGCAATCGTATTTATTATTTAAATATTGTTATTTAACGTTGTGGGCTTTCCCAATGTTGTCGGCGTTATCGATTGATTTTGAATCAACTTTTATTTGCTACTTGTTTTATTATGTATTCATTATATAAAGCACTTTGAACTGCAATCCGTGTATGAAAGGTGCTATATAAATACGTTTGTTATTATCATTATTGACTGCACTCTAGGGGTGGGAATCACCAGTTTCATCACGATACGATACGATATCGATTATTTGGACAACGATGCGATATTTGCCGATATCACAAAGTCTGCCACGATACGATAGGATTCGATTCAGGTGCCTGCGATCGATATGAGACGATATTATGTGCCCATTAAACACAATCAGTAACATTTAGATCAACTCAAAAAAGGCAACGGAAATATCATTTGACATTTTTATGTTTGAGCTCTTCCAGACATTTAAATGAAAAACTATTTATTGTTTTTAATATAAATAGACCTCCTGTTCACTGTAAAGTGCCACGTTTTGATAAATTGAGCTTTAAAGGAAAACTCCAACATTTTGGGGAATTAGCTTATTTAACATCTTCCCTGGAGTTAGACAAGAAGATACATACCTTTATTGTCTATCTGCATGCATTAGGCTTAGGGAACGCCCGCACCGTTAGGGTTCCCACGCTTGCCTTGAAATTTTTTTCCATACTACCTCCTGATTTTCCAGGTACCATATTAAGTGATGATCTATAAGCAGCGGTTCCCAAACTTTTTTGGCCGTGCACCCCCTGTCACCTCCCGACCTAGCTGACGCACCCCCCAATGGGTTTCCGACGCACCGAAGGGAAATTCTTGGCCGAAACTGATACCAAAAATAGGAAACAGTTGGCCGAAAACCGAATGCCGAAAGGCCAAAAATTATTAATATAAATATATATATAATGTTTATTTTTTTTTTTAGCTACCTGATTATGGCAAAAGACATGATTATGGCAAAACTTAACTTAAATAATATTAATAATCACTATTATGGGCCCATAAAACATTTATTCAGCACTTTTGAATGCATACATTAATTCCAGACTGACTGCTGAAAGATTGCACTGCTTACTAACTAACGTTGATAAACCCAGGTTTACCACACAGTTAAAACACAGCTACTTACATTTGAGGATAAACTTGCATAAGAAGTTTCACTCAAGTTTCACTGTAGATGCCAAGGCTCCCTTGGCTCACCAAGTTGCCTGCATCAAATTCCAACATCCAATATAGGATGCCAAGAGCATGCTCTACAACATGGGATCATCCATTTCTATCTACAGTAAAAGCTGTTCACATGTAAAGGGTTTTTATAAACTCATGTTAATTCTGTGCTCAATAGTTAAATTTTATTACACATCATCCAAACAAACAACACACTGCAGCACCCACTCTCCACACTTTAGATCACACAAACACACTTGCACTTATATTTATTGATAAAGGATTTGCACTACAACTCGTACACCTACTGTGAATTGTACCTAAATTGCACCTCGTCCCATTTCTCCATTTCTGCCTTGCACTATATAGTATTGTATATTGGTACACTGCACAGTATTGTATATTGTATGGTAACTACGTCTATTCTGCATCGAACATTGTACATATGTCTAAACTGAACACTGTGACCTCTTTTTTTTTACTTCTAATTTTACTATGTTATTTTATTTCATACTTATCTTGTCTTGCACAGTCTCTGGAGCGCAACAGTAAGAAGCATTTTGTATAAAAGTATTCTGTACTTCTGTATGACAACTATTAAAGAAACTTGAAACTTGAAACTCCAATAAAATTTTCCAGGACAACTGTTTCTATTTCCATGTAATTGGTCACTTTTGCTCAGTTTCCATGCCTTTCCATACCTGGAAAATGAAAAAATTAATCCCATATTTTCCATGTTTTCCAGGTACTGTGGGAACCCCGTAGCTTAGCTTCATCACTGGAAGTGGGTCAGACTTTACCCTGAAGTTCCCTACAGTCCCCTACAGTCACGAAATACACTCCAAATACAACTCCAAAACGTTCCTCTAAACATGTTGTGACCTGTGTATTTACCATGTGGAGAAATAAAAAATTATTGAATTCGACAATTACGTTTTCTAAGCAAATATACTCAACAATTTTTTGCCTAACCACTCCTCTCTGGGCGCAGTTATTTCACGCAACGCAGTGCTACTTTCTAACGCTAACGCCAGTGTTTGTTTACATCTTTATTTCATTCAAAGGATCCGAACCGATCTCTCTTGGCTTAACGTTGAAAATAGATTGTCTTTTAATATACTTGTGCTGTTCAAGTTGGTCATGAGCAGTAAGACTCCTGTTTTTATACATAATCAGATTGTTTTTAGTAATACTGTGCACGAGCATTACACTAGAGGTTCCAGTAGTGGGCAGCTTGAATTGCCAGGTCCTAGAACCAGCGCTCTGGGGAGATCTTTTATTTTTAGAGCATTAACTCTGTGGAATGGCCTGCCTCGGAACCTCTGCTGCATTTACAGTAGATTCACTTTTAAAAATAATCTTAAATTGTTTTTAAATTGTTTTTAACACTGTAAAGTGGTTTTTTGTTTTTGTTTTACACTAATGTAATTTTAGCTATATTAATTGTTACAGTAGGTTCTTTATGCATTGTGTGTACTGACTTTTAATAATTTTGTTTTTTTGCAATGGTGATTGTTTTTGTGTTTTTTTGTGTGTGGACCCCAGGAAGACTAGCTGGTTGCTATCGCACCAGCTAATGGGGATCCCTAATCAAATCAAATCAAATCAAATCAAATCGATTGAAGTTTATGGATACCATGACTGTGGTAAGTTTTAATTTATGTTTTTAGATGGAAGGCTGTATTCCATCTGTTTAACGTTAGCGGATATTGTGAGATTGATGAATAGGACATAACGTTGCTGGACTATCAACCTAGTTAGCCCCTTTCATGACTGCGATGTACGGCTACAGGGTTTGGGCGAGTGAATCCACACTCGCGGTATTATTATTATTAACTCATTTATTGTGTAACGCTAGCCCCTTAAAACTTACCACAGTCATGGTATCCATAAACTTTTAGAGTTGTATTTTGGAGTGTATTTCGTGACTGTAGGGGACTGTAGGGAACTTCAGGGTAAAAGTCTGACCCACTTCCAGTGATGAAGCTAAGCTACGCTGATTTGCTCCAAGTCTGGCAGTGAACGCTATTATAAATAAGGCTATAAGCACTAACCCACGTAATTTCAAATGCTTGGTTCTGAGTTGGTTTCCCACTTTAGTTTGAAAGTTGTGTCCGTTTGTTATTTATATTTTGTTTCCCTATATAAGCGACCTTGGGTTTTATGAAAGGTTATAAAACGAAGTTATAATTTTTTATTTTTTTATTTTTTTATTATTGCAAAACAGAAATAATTAAAAGTTACTCAACACACAATGCATAATGAAACTAACAGTCAAGGTGGCTAAAATTACATGCAAGTACAGAAACAGAAGACAAAAAAAAGTCTATAATAATATTTTACCGTATACAGTGTATATCCAATGAAATTAACAATTATACAAATGCCTTTTACAGGATATACCCCTAATACCTATTTTCTAAAACCCTACACACACATGCTCCAGCTCGAACCCCCCCCTCCCGGACCCCTCCTTAGATAGTACCTCCATTATCCCTCACTCCTAACTCCTAAACGAAGTTATAATTATAATTATTATTAAATTAAAAAGAACTCCTCTCCTTCACTCCTTTGGGTGCTGGGTTAGGTTATAATCACAATAAAGAGGTGGTGTAATATAAAATGAAAAACTAAGTTTTAATTTTTTGTATTATTATTATTATGTTTTGGTAGATTTTTATTGTTTTTGCTACTGGGCAGTCCGGTAGAGAGAGAGAGAGAGAGAGAGAGAGAGAGGAAGAACGGGAGACAGAGTAGGGGGAAGACATTCGGCAAAGGGCGCCGGGTCCGGGAATCGAACCCGGGTCGGACGCTTGGCGACGCAGCGCGTTACATGGGTCACCACTTGGGCGCCCTGAATGGGTTAGGGTTAGGGTTACATGGGTCACCACTTGGGCGCCCTGAATGGGTTAGGGTTAGGGTTACATGGGTCACCACTTGGGCGCCCTGAATGGGTTAGGGTTAGGGTTACATGGGTCACCACTTGGGCGCCCTGAATGGGTTAGGGTTAGGGTTACATGGGTCACCACTTGGGCGCCCTGAATGGGTTAGGGTTAGGGTTACATGGTTCACCACTTGGGTGCCCTGAATGGGTTAGGGTTAGGGTTACATGGGTCACCACTTGGGCGCCCTGAATGGGTTAGGGTTAGGGTTACATGGTTCACCACTTGGGTGCCCTGAATGGGTTAGGGTTAGGGTTACATGGTTCACCACTTGGGCGCCCTGAATGGGTTAGGGTTAGGGTTAGGGTTACATGGTTCACCACTTGGGCGCCCTGAATGGGTTAGGGTTAGGGTCACATGGGTCACCACTTGGGCGCCCTGGTATGAACTAAGTTAAGCACAATAGAATATAATCTAATTATGAAATCAAATATAGGCCAGGGCTTTACAACTTAATAAAGAGATTGAATACAATTAAATATTATAAGTAGTGCTGTCAGGCGATAATTTATTTTTTTATCTAATTAATTACAGGATTTGTAATTAATTAATCTAATTAATCGCATTTTAATCGCATAACCATTTTAGGCCTGATATTTTATATTCTATAATCATATTTCAAATAGCATGTGTCCGGATGGCAGAATTCAGTACTGTGTCTACAAAACCTTCTGTTTAATCATCTTCCCTTTATTCATTTGCTTAGATTTTTCAGGTCTGGTCAATTTGAGCATGCTGTTATTCACAGAAAAAACAAACATTTGAATTGATATTCTCATTTGGTTCATTACAATTTACTCAAGCCTAGTAATAGACTAGGGATGCACCGATCCGATATCAGTAAAATAGCTGGATGGGGTATCGGTAAAAAGATTTAATCTTTTTTATAAATAAAATAAGAAATAACCATTCAGTACATTTATATCTATGTGTTAATTTGTTACATTTAGTTTCACTAAGTTAGGAAAGTAATGTTTTAAGTCGAGCCTGATGTTGCCTTGTTGCACAAAAGAATGATCCCAGTCTCTTCCACACAGTGACAGTGAAGCATACAGTTTATTAAAATTGAATGATTGAAGTTTATTTTCTGTCTTTGTTTACAACAAATCAAAAACACAGGATCCTTTACAATTCTTAAAAACGAAATATATTTAAATATAAAATAAAATAAAACGTGGATTAAATATTTTATTTTGTAACTTTTTGGGGATTTTTTTTTTGACAATGGGTATCAGATCGGTATCGGTATTGGCCGATACCCAAACCCAGGTATCGGTATCGGGACTGAAAAAGTCAGATTGGTGCATCCCTATAACATATCCCTAGAATCAGATACCAAGAACATGCAAATTTAAACCCATTTAAATAAAACGTTTTTTTAAATGTTTATTCTACGTTCTCATGGAATGAATGAGATTAAAAAAAATTATAATAATTTATAAAATTCTTAAAAAAAAAGAAATTTAAATAAATGTTTTGTTAATTTTCATAACGTAATAATTTGCTGTGTAATTAATTAATCTAATTAATGCGATAAACTGACAGCCCTAACTATAAGTGACAAATGTAATTGGAATAGGACATTACAGCATTAGGAGACAGCACTGCTTCTTACAGCAAAACGTGTCTCCCAGTGGTGAAGGGAAAGACATTCTTTTCTCCTGGTTTTCTGATGAAACGTCTCATCGTGGTTTATTATGATTAATAGTTATATTTCACAAACCATCTCATTGTGGTTTATTATGATTAACAGTTATATTCCACAAACCATCTCATTGTGGTTTATTATGATTAACAGTTATATTCCACAAACCATCTCATTGTGGTTTATTATGATTAACAGTTATATTCCACAAACCATCTCATTGTGGTTTATTATGATTAACTCATTCCCCGCCAACGACGAGTATACTCGTTATTGGCCGCCAATCGTTGGACGCCAACAACGAGTATATTTGATCGTTATTTATTTTATTCACTATTTCCAATCGTTATCCATCCAGGGAGCCTGTGTAACCATAGGGAATGAGTTTGAGATTGCAAAAGTCCAATACCGCCGTCTGGTGGTATGCGGCCGATGTTGCACTCCCTTTGAGACTTTGTGTATGTGGCTGTGTGTCGATGAAATTCCTCCGGGCGGACTTTTCTAGTAGCCTGGATTGAGGGCTTTACCCGATCGCGTTGAATAGTTTTCGGGACCCCCGATTCATTATGCTGTGGTGGGTTATGTCGTGGCCCAAATGGACATACAATCTACCAGATGGCAATCAAATAATTAGAATATTCTTTTTGGAATATCGGCCACAGGTCAGAGCAAATTAATGTAAATTTCAGCTTGATTGTGCTTTGTTTTCATAGCCATCGCCCTGATCAGCGTATGCTGTTGTACTAACGAATGCCGTTATTGACAATCAATTAACACTTTGATCGCCATGGGTTAAATTCATAATTTACCATCCCTCGCCAGCTCTATTTGTCTATGGAGAAGTTCCCCTTCTTTGCAGGGCTATAGCTTTTTAAATTCTATTGCTACATTGCCATTATTATGGCCCATTCAATGTCCTATATGTATTGTTCAGGGTGTAGCAACGTTAAACTTTTTCATTCACATATTCATACTAAAATATGGTCTAAAGCAGGGGTCAGCAACCTTTTTGACATGGAGTGCCTGTTTGAAATATAGTTGTAACTAGTGTGCCTCAACAATATTCCATGCATCGTAATTTTTTTTCTCATAATCAGGTATTTTTAATGATAATTTTTACATTATTACATCATTATTGTTATTGTTATTATTAACAATATTATTATGATGGTTGTATCAACCCTAAATCTGAGTTGGGGGGGGGGGGATGCAATGCAGACAAACAGCTGCATACAGTGCGACCATTTCACTCACATTTGCCCATTCATTTTTGGACACATCACACACCATTGGTGTGTGTACTGTACGTGTGCTGTCATAGCTCCACCTACAGGCCTAATGGAGAACACCAGGATATGAATGGAGGGTGAATGTGAGGTATATCGTGTAAATAAGTTTTGATTGATCGCAAGACTACACTGTAAAAAAAAATATAATAATAAGTTACCAGAACTTAAAAATATTGAGTTCAGTTACTGTGCATTAAGGTTTTCAGTTTTCAATCCATAATAAGTTAACAGAAAAATAAGTACACAACCACATTATTTCAACCTAATAAAGCTATGTTTATTGTCATTGTTTTAAGAACACAAGTTGACTTTACTCACAGTTTGAGTAAAAAAAATGGCTTTTAACATGTGCAATGTTCAATGAAATAGAAAAATAAATAATACAATTTGTTGATTAATCCCACTGGTCACAATGGTGACCGTAATAATGTTTTTGTTATAAGGCTCTGCAAATGTTACTGAATGATGTAGCAATGTATTTCCAGCTAAATTGAAATAATAAACAAATAAAGGGTCTCAATTAAATATGTGGTAGTAAAAATAACCTGTGGGAGGATTTCAACAAGATAAATGCGACAACAGTGCAAAATATTTCACTATAATATTTCAAAGCAAAAAAAAAAAAAATATATATATATAATCTTCATTTTTTATTTTTTATTTTTTTAATGCTGCCCCCTGTGCCTATGCAAATGCCCCCACGTGCCTATGCAGGCACGCGTGCCTAGGGTTGCCTACCCCTGGTCTAAAGTATAAGTATGTTTTTATCGTTTTCTGCAGCTTTCTTCAGAACGTGATTTATAGCCCTAAATGCATTATATTGATGATGAAATACAGTTTGGTAGCGATCAGCGCAAGATGAAACATTTCAACTGGACGTACTTCTAGAATGATCTACATATGATCTGATGATGACCGGATGGGCGGGGGATCGTTTATAATTCTGTGGGCAGCGTTAGATGATTCATCCAGAGTGGGTCATATGTTCATCATAGCAGTTTATATGGAATACGTTAGAAAATAATGCTGAATCTTACCGTATGTTCCTCGCGCCGTTGGACGATCAGCGTGGATAGACCGTTTTCGATTATGGGATGTAGAAATGCCCGATCCATTTCCAGGTTGTATAATAGTATATACGTCCAAATAACGTTGTTTATTACATGGCGTTTTCACATTCGCCGAAATGCTTGCTTGTGATTGGTCAATAGCCCCCCGACAGCGGTCATTATTTTTCAATAATGACCGCTGTTTTTTCAATAATGACCGCTGTGCGCAGCTGTTCGCAATCAAGCCCACTGACACACACTGTTTCAGTGCAATTAGACACTCGGTGTTCTGCTGCCGGCGATGACAGGGGGCGGAGCGACGAGCGGAGCCAGAACGCAGCCAGAACCAGTGTTGCGAGTCGATGTAAAATGAATTAGGTATATTGTTAGTAAGTTAGCCATGTAATAAGCGGGATAATGTCCCACATCAGTGCAGCAAATCAGAGAACACCTGCCGCGGCTGCACTGACAGCGGAGTGTGTGTAGATTACAGCGGAGCCAGAACAGAGGCTGCCCGCGATAATAATAATCACTTTATTTGGGCTGACAGAGCCACAGAACAACTGCGATTTGTCAAATGAATTAGGTATATTGTTAGTAAGTTAGCCATGTAATAAGCGGGATAATGTATAGCTTTACTCGGTCATTGTCGCAAAATAATTGACCTTCACTGACGTTTAAAACACCTCGCCGAAGCGGCTCGGTATTTTAAACTACGTGTCGGTCAATTATTTTGCGACAATGACCTCGTAGCTATACATTATCCCTTACTTATTGAGTTAGGGCGAGCGATCTATTATCCAGTGTTTCAAGATGGAGTCGCGGGAGCTATAGAGAGTGGCCGGACCACATTTTGACGAGTACTACCGGTTCAAAGGTTAATATCCGGTTGGCGATCTGCCAATCGGCCACCAGATGGCGCTCTTGAACCGCTAGAGAGTTGAGAGGAGATCAGCACTGTGTCTCAGAGCTCCGGAAAGGAAATATGATTTCGATGACAGATTTTTGAAATATTGACATCAAAGACGAGTTACGGCGTCTTCGGCAGAATGAGCATGGCTCTGAATGACGTGAAAACTCGTTCCCGGCGATCATAGTGTTAATCAGAAACGACCCCCCCCTCCTTTCATGCATTCATGATGGGACATAATATACCGATATGCATTTGAATTTTTTATTGTAGCGTGTATGTACGAAATGCCAATGGATTAAGTATAATATGCGTCGCGGCCTATTACTAGCCTCCCAGGAATTACCCTAGACCACTCTAAAACTATACTTATATTCACCACGGTATAAAACGACAATGTATGAATGGGAAAATTATTTCTTTTTCACATCTTGAACGAGATACTCGATGCCAAATGGGCCATAGTATTGCATCCATAGCTATAATATATATATATAGTTATAGCCCTGCAAACAAGGTGAGCGACTCCATTGGTTTAATGCGTTGGCAGCACATTAGTCATATCCCGTTCCCAACGTGGCAGTCAATGAGTTAACAGTAATATTTCACAAACCATCTCATCGTAGTTTATTATTATTAAGTTATATTCCACAAACTATCTCATCTTGGTTTATTATCAATAAATTATTTATTATTAACCGGTATATTCCACAAACCGTCTCATTGTGGTTTATTATTTATTAATTATTTCAAGTGTTTAACAGTTATATTCCACATACCGAAAGTATTTTCCCAACAAAGACAGTAACCAACTAAAGTAACCACATTTTATATATCGAAAGCGAGCTCAAAATCAATACATTTCATCGAAGCAGAGTTGAACATCTATTATTATTATTATTATTATTGCCTTCCTCTTACCTGGGACTCCCCATGGGTCGCTGTCTGCCTTCGACGAATCCCCGAATGGATCCACCACTCGAGTGGGGGAGGTGGTCCCGTCACCCCAGGGATCGCCACCCTTCGTCTCCATCTGCGGTGTGGACGGCGCCCCCCACGGGTCTGAGCCGGTCGCGGGCGGTGAACTCGCTGGGGCACTCCAAGCATCGTCTCTGGGTGGACTCGCCACAGGGAAGGGGTCTGGGGAGCTATCCTGAGGTGGGCTGGATGGGGCTGCGAAGTGATCCTCTGTAGGTGCAGTGAAGGGGTCATCTTTAGGGGGTGTTGTTGGTGCAGTGAAGGGGTCATCTTTAGGGGGTGTTGTTGGTGCAGTGAAGGGGTCATCTTTAGGGGGTGTTGTTGGTGCAGTGAAGGGGTCATCTTTAGGGGGTGTTGATGGTGCAGTGAAGGGGTCATCTTTAGGGGGTGTTGTTGGTGCAGTGAAGGGGTCATCTTTAGGGGGTGTTGTTGGTGCAGTGAAGGGGTCATCTTTAGGTGCAGTGAAGGGGTCATCTTTAGGTGCAGTGAAGGGGTCATCTTTAGGGGGTGTTGTTGGTGCAGTGAAGGGGTCATCTTTAGGGGGTGTTGATGGTGCAGTGAAGGGGTCATCTTTAGGGGGTGTTGTTGGTGCAGTGAAGGGGTCATCTTTAGGGGGTGTTGTTGGTGCAGTGAAGGGGTCATCTTTAGGGGGTGTTGATGGTGCAGTGAAGGGGTAAGTACTATGTTTTGGTGCAGTGAAGGGGTCATCTTTAGGGGGTGTTGATGGTGCAGTGAAGGGGTAAGTACTATGTTTTGGTGCAGTGAAGGGGTCATCTTTAGGGGGTGTTGTTGGTGCAGTGAAGGGGTAAGTACTATGTTTTGGTGCAGTGAAGGGGTCATCTTTCGGGGCATTAAAGGGATCATCTTTTGGGGTATTAAAAGGATCATCTTTAGGCGTATTGAAGGGATCATCTTTAGGCGTATTGAAGGGATCATCTTTAGGCGCATTGAAGGGATCATCTTTAGGCGTATTGAAGGGATCATCTTTAGGCGTGTTGAAGGGATCTGGTTTATCTTTCGGAGCAGCAAAGGGGTCTGAACTACCTTTAGGCGTGTTGAAGGGATCATCTTTAGGCGTGTTGAATGGGTCGTCTTTTGGGATATTGAAGGGATCTGAATCATCCTGCACTGCAAATGGATCCACTCGATCTTTTGGTGCACTAAATGGATCCGGTGTATCTTTTGGTGAACTAAATGGATCATCTTCACCATTCTGTGGTGCACTAAACGGATCTTGGTCCACTGGGGCAGGCGTCGGCTCTCCCCAGGGATCCTTGCCTGCCGTTGGTGTGGTAGTGGTTGGTTTCGTCGGTGCGCCCCACAGGTCCGTTTCCTCTTGGGGTTCTTCTGGTTCCACCCGTGGTTCTGGTTTCTCCTCTGCTGGTCCCTCTCCCCAGACATGTGGTTTAGGTTCGTCTTTCTTCCCAGCATCCTCCCACAGCAGCTCGTCCTCAGTCATCTTGGACTAGAGTATCACCACAACCACACACAGGAGGAAACAAACACATGCTATTGGCTTGAGAGTTGGATGTGGAGAACATACTAGAGTCTCTATGAACACAGCAAGGTTCTTGAGTGTTGGATGTGGAGAACATACTAGAGTCTCTATGAACACAGCAAGGTTCTTGAGTGTTTGATGTGGAGAACATACTAGAGTCTCTATGAACACAGCAAGGTTCTTGAGTGTTTGATGTGGAGAACATACTAGAGTCTCTATGAACACAGCAAGGTTCTTGTCTAAAGAAATCATTAGTCCATAATAGTCTTTTAGGGTTTGCTGACTAATCAAACAGTAATATAATAAAAATATACACATTTCCAATTATTCTTCCAACAATGAATCCAGTCATGCAGAAGAGCCTTTTGGATCTAGTGCTACTGTAATTACAGACCAACTAATTTGTGAATATCCATGTGATGCCAGATAGACATAATATGACAGAAAATAACTCCTTCAGCATGTGAGGGGGGGGGGCTAAAGAATGTCTTGGCTAACCAAGACTCTAATGATCGATTCCTTGACTAATTGACCATATTTACAGTCACAGTGGCCATTTTGCTCTCATGTCACTCATGTCATCCCCCCCC
The DNA here is from genome assembly GCF_963971535.1 of Notolepis coatsorum. Lineage (NCBI taxonomy): Eukaryota > Metazoa > Chordata > Actinopteri > Aulopiformes > Paralepididae > Notolepis > Notolepis coatsorum. Next base: position 1,395,128 of record NW_028174869.1, read on the forward strand.
CAAGATGGCCGCCGCGTGGATACGGTCAACGGACTAAGACGCAGCGTGATGCCCACCCTCCTCTCTGCGTCCTTCTTCTCCGCTTCCTGTCTCAGACGCTCCTCCTTGCGAGCGGCGAAGGTGGCGGCCAGGTCGGCCACGGAGGGGATGTTGTCCAGAGAGGGCAGCCCCGAGACGCCGGGCACGTAGCACGACCTGTAGCCGGCATCCTTCGGGGTGTCGGAGGACGAGGCTGTGGTTAGAGGGGAAGGAGGAAAAACGTCTAAAGACAACAAGTTGACACATTGATGGAAACACAAGACAAAAGTATTATCTTCAGTCGAGACACATTAGAGCAGTGAGCATAGCCTTGATAAACAGATTGTATGATATCCTACAGAGAGCGTCTTGATAAAGCTGCCATATCATTCAATTAACACTAGGGGTGGAACGATACGCATTCAAACCGTACACCGTTCGATACGACCTCCACGGTGCGGGGCGTCTGTGTATCGTAGGGTTCAGGGGATGCGCAAATAAAAAGAGAAAAAACTTCATTTGGCACGGAGCCGGGAGAGGTGAGCGCTGGCTGCAGGCAGCAGCAGCACTGCAGCCAGGTGCTAGTCAGCTTGTGTAAATGGCAAGCGCAATATAAATCAATCTTCATTACGACTTTAAAAACATAGCCATTAACATTACATAGGCCTACACACATCTTGCCATAACGTTAGCAGTTTGTACAACACAACGCACGTTTTAACTACGGTAGCCCGCCAGCTAATACAGTCAATGAAATGTTATCGTAGCTACTAGCTAGCAGAGGAGGAAATGGGAGTCTGAGAGGCGGGGTGTTTAAAGACAATGATAGGCGTTTATTCAACATCCAAGAAGGCTAACATACAACTGTGTTTACTAACTCCAACCGGGACTATTGCCGCTTTTCCACTGAATGTGATGAACTCCTAACGTTACCGGAGCTGAAGGTCCCACGCGCTAAAATGTCCCTGCAGACCCGCCAACCCATAGATAGTTCCAACTCACCGAATATACGTTAATCCACCACAGTTGCACTCAATATTTAAATAATGTTATTCTAAATAAATGTAGACAGATAATAAAAAAACATATTTTAAAAATAGAATGAACAGAGCAGTGTTGTTTTGAAACAGTACAGTGTGTGTGTGTTAGTTTGATGTATGCTGCAATTTATATTGATGGCCTTCTCATTTGTTTATTTATTTTAAATAACAGTGACACCTTTCCCTTTGATAAGAAATCCAGCCATATTCCTTTCATTGTATTTCAAATACTGCACTTTAATTTCAAGTGGAAAACTAATCTTTCCATTAAGAACTGACAATCAGGGAATTTAAACATTGTTGAAATTGATTTTTTGTGTTTATATTAAAGAAAGGAAAGTCTAGTGCTGGCTGAGCATATTGTTTGTTTGCACTAAGTTAATACTTTGACAAATGTAGCCTATATTTTTCAGTCAGTTCGGTATTTGTGTGCCAAACATTATTTAAGGCTGTAAACACTGTAAAACTGTAAACATTTAAAAAAAAAAAAATTTAGATTTTTGAGTGTTTTTTTTAAATAAAAAGCAACGTATATCGAACCGAACCGAAAACCGTTAGCCCAAAACCGTGATACGAACCGAACCGTCGATTTTGTGAACCGTTCCACCCCTAATTAACACTCATTCATAATCCATGGACATGTAGTATCATCCTTTTAGCACTGGAGTGGATCGAGAAATTAGAGGAAATAGATGCGTTCGTTAGAGAAAACAAATTTCAATCATTCTTATTCTATGCCAGCCAGCAAAGATACAGTTGACCGCGGTGATAGCGGTGATAGATAGCGGTGATAACGGTGATAGATAGCGGTGATAACGGTGATAGATAGTGGTGATAGATAGCGGTGATAACGCTGATAGATAGCGGTGATAACGGTGATAGATAGCGGTGATAGATAACGGTGATAGATAGCGGTGATAGATAACGGTGATAGATAGCGGTGATAGATAACGGTGATAACGGTGATAGATAACGGTGATAGATAACGGTGATAACGGTGATAGATAGCGGTGATAGATAACGGTGATAACGGTGATAGATAGCGGTGATAGATAACGGTGATAGATAGCGGTGATAGATAACAATGATAGATAGCGGTGATAGATAACGGTGATAGATAGCGGTGATAGATAACGGTGATAGCGGTGATAGATAGCGGTGATAGCGGTGATAGATAGCGCTGATAGCGGTGATAGATAACGGTGATAGATAGCGGTGATAGCGGTGATAGATAGCGGTGATAGATAGCGGTGATAGCGGTGATAGATAACGGTGATAGATAACGGTGATAGATAACGGTGATAGATAGCGGTGATAGATAGCGGTGATAACGGTGATAGATAACGGTGATAGATAGCGGTGATAGATAGCGGTGATAGATAGCGGTGATAGATAGCGGTGATAGATAGCGGTGATAGATAACGGTGATACCGGTGATAGATAGCGGTGATAGATAGCGGTGATAGATAGCGGTGATAGATAGCGGTGATATCGGTGATAGATAACGGTGATAGATAACGGTGATAGATAGCGGTGATAGATATCGGTGATAGCGGTGATAGATAACGGTGATAGATAACGGTGATAGATAGCGGTGATAGCGGTGATAGATAACGGTGATAGATAAGGGTGATAGCGGTGATAGATAGCGGTGATAAGCGGTATGACTCACCAGCAGCATCTTTGGACGTCTTCTCTCTGGTCTTCATGGCGAAGTCTCTCTCCTGCTTCAGCTTCTCATCGTCCTCCATGAGGAGCAGGACGACCTTGGCCTTCTCTCTGACATTCACCCCCTGGAGCAGAGGTCAAGGTCAACTCACACCCTGGAGCAGAGGTCAAGGTCAACTCACACCCTGGAGCAGAGGTCAAGGTCAACTCTGCTGACCAACTGCTTCTTTCCGTTTCCCAACTGGGCCAGTGCTCCCTGACTTTCTCTGGAGCCCAGGATTGGAACAAGCTGCATATCCCCATCAAGCAGAGCTCGAGCCTCCACAGCTTCAAGAGAAGCGTCAGGAAGTGGCTCATGGACAGAATAGAAGAATAGCCCCCTATAGTTTGAATGGGTTTCCAATCAGTTTTTAGTTATTGTGTGATATAACATTTTAGCTATAGGTTAGTCTTCTAATGTTTTAAATGTATGTGTTTTGTGTCATTGCTGTGTCTTTGTTGTGGCCTAACAGCCCTGGGACCATGACGGAAATAAGGGTCTTACTCTTTCTCATGTTATCCTTTGGATCCTTGTTGTGTGTTTTTAATCCATCAATAAAATAAAATAAAATAAACATGATTACAACACGACTACAACACAAATACAACCAGGAAGCAAGCCTCACCATATCTTTGCCGTCTTTGTCCATAAAGCGGAACTCTGCGAGTGCCTTGGCGATGTAGACGTTGTCCTTCATCTTGAGAAGGACTCTGTCGTCTCCGGTCTTCAACAGGTACTCCAGCAGGGTGAGGGACTGGTGGGGAGACAAGACGACAACCTCATCGTTCACCAGACAGCGTGACGAGCTGTGTCTTTGCCCATTTCCGCGTCGAACAGCCTGCAAACTACCTGGCGTTCTATCGCCATGCGTCTAAAAGACAAACTCTAACCTTAACCAACTTCGAAAGAGCGCCTAAGCTTAACCGTGCAAAAACTTGCCGTCCCACGATTGGCGCACATGTCCACATGACCAGAAACGTGCGTGGCCAATCAGAGCGCAAAACGGGAACGCGGAAGGACAAGCTAGTTGCCTAAAGTATAGAGGCAACAGGTACATGGTCCTCACCTGGTGGATGTGTCTCCTCCACTAACAGAGACATGATGGTCCTCACCTGGTGGATGTGTCTCCTCCACTAACAGAGACATGATGGTCCTCACCTGGTGGATGTGTCTCCACTAACAAGGAGACAAAACAAAAACGCAAAAAAAAAAAACGAAAGAAACGAACGCAAAAAAATGTACGAACTAAAACAAAAACGCAAAAAACGAACAAAAAAAAAGAACGCAAAAAAGAACAAAAAAAAAGAACGCAAAAAAATGTACGAACTAAAACAAAAACGCAAAAAAACGAACAAAAAAACAGAACGCAAAAAAAAGAACAAATAAAAAGAATGCAAAAAAATGTACGAACTAAAACGAAAACGCAAAAAAAGAACGCAAAAAAACGAACGAAAAAAAACGACAGCAAAAAAATTTACGAACTAAAACAAAAACGCAAAAAAACGAACGAAAAAACGAACGCAAAAAAATTTACGAACTAAAACAAAAACGCTAAAAAACTAATGCAAAAAAACGAACGAAAAAACAAACGCAAAAAAACAAACGAAATAAACGAACGCAAAAAAAATTACGAACTAAAACAAAAACGCCAAAAAACGAACAAAAAAAAGAAAAAAAAAAGAACGCAAAAAAATTTACGAACTAAAACAAAAACGCAAAAAAAGGACAAAAAAAAAGAACGCAAAAAAGAACAAAAAAAAAGAACGCAAAAAAATGTACGAACTAAAACAAAAACGCAAAAAAACGAACAAAAAAACAGAACGCAAAAAAAAGAACAAATAAAAAGAATGCAAAAAAATGTACGAACTAAAACGAAAACGCAAAAAAAGAACGCAAAAAAACGAACGAAAAAAAACGACAGCAAAAAAATTTACGAACTAAAACAAAAACGCAAAAAAACGAACGAAAAAACGAACGCAAAAACGAACGCAAAAAAATTTACGAACTAAAACAAAAACGCAAAAAAACTAATGCAAAAAAACGAACGAAAAAACAAACGCAAAAAAACAAACGAAATAAACGAACGCAAAAAAAATTACGAACTAAAACAAAAACGCAAAAAAAGAACAAAAAAAGAAGAAAAAAAGAAGAAAAAAAAAGAAAGCAAAAAAATTTACGAACGAAAACAAAAACGCAAAAAAAAAGAATAAAAAAAAGGACGCAAAAAAATTTACAAACTAAAAGAAAAACGCAAAAAAACAAACAAAAAAAAATAACTAACAGAGACATGATGGTCCTCACCTGGTGGATGTGTCTCCTCCACTAACAGAGACATGATGGTCCTCACCTGGTGGATGTGTCTCCTCCACTAACAGAGACATGATGGTCCTCACCTGGTGGATGTGTCTCCTCCACTAACAGAGACATGATGGTCCTCACCTGGTGGATGTGTCTCCTCCACTAACAGAGACATGATGGTCCTCACCTGGTGGATGTGTCTCCTCCACTAACAGAGACATGATGGTCTTCCTCACCTGGTGGATGTGTCTCCTCCACTAACAGAGACATGATGGTCCTCACCTGGTGGATGTGTCTCCTCCACTAACAGAGACATGATGGTCCTCACCTGGTGGATGTGTCTCCTCCACTAACAGAGACATGATGGTCCTCACCTGGTGGATGTGTCTCCTCCACTAACAGAGACATGATGGTCCTCACCTGGTGGATGTGTCTCCTCCACTAACAGAGACATGATGGTCCTCACCTGGTGGATGTGTCTCCTCCACTAACAGAGACATGATGGTCCTCACCTGGTGGATGTGTCTCCTCCACTAACAGAGACATGATGGTCCTCACCTGGTGGATGTGTCTCCTCCACTAACAGGGACATGATGGTCCTCACCTGGTGGATGTGTCTCCACTAACAGGGACATGATGGTCCTCACCTGGTGGATGTGTCTCCTCCACTAACAGAGACATGATGGTCCTCACCTGGTGGATGTGTCTCCTCCACTAACAGAGACATGATGGTCCTCACCTGGTGGATGTGTCTCCTCCACTAACAGAGACATGATGGTCCTCACCTGGTGGATGTGTCTCCTCCACTAACAGAGACATGATGGTCCTCACCTGGTGGATGTGTCTCCTCCACTAACAGGGACATGATGGTCCTCACCTGGTGGATGTGTCTCCTCCACTAACAGAGACATGATGGTCCTCACCTGGTGGATGTGTCTCCTCCACTAACAGAGACATGATGGTCCTCCTCACCTTGTGGATGTGTCTCCAGTTCTTGTCGTCCTTGAGTCGCTTCCAGAGCATGGTCATGATCTCGTTGCAGGCCACCACGTTGTAGGTGAGGTCCGAGAGGTCGGCCATCTGCGTGCTGGAGGGCCCCCAGGGGTCGTTGGAGGTGGCCTCCCGCACCTGGAGGAGGACGAGGAGGAGCGGAGGAACACGGCATGAAGGTGTGAAGGTGTCTGACGTCGTTAGGGGGTGCGGTGGACGTTTCTCGACTCTAAGATGCACCGCGATGCGGACGATTCTGCATCGACGCGGTGACAGAACATACATCGATTATTAAAATGTAAATTATAATACCGTACTTTTCGCACTATAAGCCGCACCTGACTATAAGCCGCAGCAGCTAAATTGAATGATGTGTACATATATAAGCCGCACTGGACTATAAGCCGCATGTGTTTTAATGTTTAATTACCATATGTAAGGAGTGGAGCCTGCGGCTTAATTTGACTCAACACGGGAAACCTCACCCGGCCCGGACACGGAAAGGATTGACAGATTGATTGCTCTTTCTCGATTCTGTGAGTGGTGGTGCATGGCCGTTCTTATATTGAGCTTTAAGTTCCCACCTCTACAGAGAATGACTCCCATTGGGACACAATACTGTCGGACAAATAACATTAACTCATTTACAAGTTGTATTAAGTTTAGCAAATAAGGGAACAGATAAATAACATTTCAATGCAGTAAAAAAAGCAATATTTCGATTTTCGGGTTTTGTCCACATATAAGCCACACCGTTATATAAGCCGCAGGGTCGAAAAATGGGGAAAAAGCCACGGCTTATAGTCCGAAAAGTACGGTAATAATTACTCTCTTGCTAGCCTTTATCTTCTTTTACAATGTAGCGCTTTGGGATTTGATCCACAACTATAAAGCGCCCTACAAATCAAATATATTATTATTATTATTATTATTATTATTATTTATTATTATTATTATTATTATTATTATTATTATTATTATTATTATTATTATTATTATTATTATTATTATTATTATTATTATTATTATTATTATTATTATTATTATTATTATTATTATTATTATTATTGTTGTATTATTAAAGCTAGTGTTCTAGTCATGCATCCACTCAACTCATAGAAAATACAGCATCAGGCTATTCTTTATTTTGAATTTTTTGCTTGATTTATGCAGCCATTTAACACAAAAGGATGACCCTCATGCATTGCAAATTTGCATCAAATTCAAAACAGAGTGATGCACAAAATAACTTAAAAGAAAATAAGGGCCGAGTAATCACACACACCCCCCTCTCTCTCTATATCTCACACACACTCTCTCCCAGCTCTCTTTCTCTCTTGCCCCTTCCTCATCTCTCTCACCCCCCTCTCTCTCTAAATATATCTCACACACACACAAACACACACACACACACACACTTCAGAAACAAACATAGTATCAATGAGAGCATCAATAAAAAAAGTGAAGTCTAGTAAAAAATAAATAAATAAAGTTAAAAAAAAAATTATAATAATTGTTTTCTTAAAAGTTAATCGTGAGTTAAAAAAATTGTGGCGTTAATAGAATTGGGCGTTAACGCATTAATACCACGTTGACTGAAAAAGTAGCCATGTGCAGTAATATAGATTATAAAATTGAGGATGTAATATATTATTGAGCTGCATCGAGATGCATCGTAGAATCTAATCGAATCGTGGACAGCTGAATCGTAATCGAATGGTGAGGCCAGTGAAGATGCACGGTTACGGTTATGGAATTCCCATGGAAAAGTCCTTCCAGGCTATGGGATCTAGACACTACAATGTATGAATGAATGAATGATTTCTAGACTCTCAAAAGAGTGGATATTGACTCCTCTACCGACAATTGAACATATTCACACGGCAGCCATTTTGCATGCTCAGGGTGGGATTCCTTAGGGTGGAAGAAAGTCCCATCCTGAGCATGACATACGATCAAAATGGCCACCATGTGAATATACATAGTCAATTAAAATTGAAAGATCGCTGCCAGAAACCCCAGTAGCAGAGCTGATGAAGATGATGATGATGTGATAATAGTGTCTGCAGTTCACTAGAGCAGTGGTTCCCAAAGTCGGGGTCGCGACCCAAAGGTGGGCCGCGAGAAGCCACGGGAGGGCCACGAGATGATTTTAAAAAAAATTAAAAAAAATTAAAAAAAAAATTGTCAGGCCACTGAACTTAGAAGCAGGCCAGGACTTCCGGTTTAGCTTTAGAATGGAGTAGGTCGCATGTGACACAGCTGCTCACCCGTTATTTTTTTTTTCGTTTGAAAAACATATTTATATACCATTAATGCGTTTTAAACTTGACGCATATATCAACTGAGACTATCAACTAACTATATTGACCAAAAGAATCGAGATGTCACCAAAGAGAGATAAAACGAGTGCAAAACCAGTCGAAGAGGTCCCGCCGCAGGAATCAGGATTCGTACAGCGGACAGCAGGAAATATAAACTTGACAGCGGCCGCTTCAAGTTCAACCCCATCAAACACCTCCGCAGATACCGAACATATCATCCGGAAAATGGAGGAAATGGGGAAGACAATAACTAGCATAATAACTCAAAAAGTAGATGATATTAAAGAATCTATTGAAGGCAAAATTGATGCGCTGAGAGCGGACGCCGACGCACAGATTAAACGCACCGAGGCTCTGGAAAAAGTAATGGAAGCCCACGAAATCAATTTCACTCGCATCTACAATGAAGTAGAGGTTAACAAAGTTAACCTAACTGCTGAGATGAAGGGGAACTACAAAGAAATCAATACGGAGCTCAGCGAAATAACATTGGAGCTTAAGCGAATCAATGAAGAACAGAAAGACAAAATATTCTAGATGGAATATCAAAAACGCAAGCTGAATATTCGTATTGTCGGTCTGGACGAATCAGTGAGATGTGCAAACCCTGAAGAGTTTGCCACAGAATTACAGAAAATCTTGGGAACAGAGATCCTTCCTAAAATACCGGAGGTGGATCAGTGCTTCAGATTGGGGACCCGCTCCATTGGCAATAACGCTAAGCCCAGAGTGATATTGGTTATACTGCGCCAAGTCAGAATAAAAGAAATTATTATTCGTGAAACTCGCAGGATGAAAGGCAATCTGAAATACATGGAGGTACCAATACACTGCTTTGAAGATTATTGTCGTGATGTAGTGGAACTGCGTGCCAAGTTCAAGACGGTGATGTCTCAACTATACCTGGAGAAATACAGACCCCTACTATTATACCCTGCAATACTTCGCATTGTCGATAAACAAGGAGCAAGGGTTCTCCTCAACTCGCCTGAAGATGCAGCCAAATTCTTGTCTGAACAACACGCAGAATAGTGTATAAATGGCCTTTTAATCTCAGTTATGCAAGGTCACCATATAGTGCAATCTTTAATAACCGAGGATTTGGGACAGAGAGACCTACGTGCTCAGAGTTTTTGAATGCTTTCCCCGACGTGTTTATATTATTGCAGACATATTGGATTCAAGATTGGAACACTCCAGAACATACTGGAACATTCAAACAATGTAAAAATGACATATTGGAATAATCTAGATCATCAAAGCATTCTTTGATATATGGAACATTCTGGAATATCAGCAATACGTGGTCATTCACTCTACCAGAAGCCCCTCAGGGGAATAATCAACAGCTATCTAGATGCAGAACCACAGAGCCATCATAGCCGGCCGGCAGAAATATCACTCTACACAACGATCATCGCCCACCCCGGTCAGGGGAAATGCTGCATATACGTATTTAAAAACTGTTTTTATTAATGGGAAATAATTCCACTACTTCTCCAATTTATACTTTAGATGTTTAAGCATAGCAATGCTCTTTTAAGATCTAAGTTAATGTTCTCTTCCATTTACTTGTTTTTTTCTTTTTCATCCGCTCTCTCTGATTTATTGAGGCTCTCTCTTCAGTTCAATACCTTCATATTATTCATGGGTTACTATAAATTACACAAGTTCATATAAAATGTAAGTGATGACAATTGAAGCTTATTTTTGGTCTTTATTTTTAGTTTATCTCATTTAAATTTGTATTTATTTATTTTTTACGGGAAAGTGGCCAAGCCACAGTCGACATTCTACTTATGGTAGAATTTAGAGTGTTAGATCCTATGGTATACATAGGAATGTTAAGGATAATTGGATCATTCTGGGATATCCGGTGGTGCAAGGGAGGGAGTCATACGCAAAGGTTGTGTTCATGGAACACAATCCTGTACGACTCTCGGTGGGAGGGAAGGGTAGGGGATTTTTATTTGTATATATGTATGTTTTTAAGCTCGGCTCTCAACGGGACCTCACTAGTGGGATGTATATCTATTATTGCCTCGCACTCTAGAAGCATTACCAAAAATTACAATGCAACATGTATAGACTATGGCTAGTTTGAATATAATGATATGGAACACCGGGGGAATAAATAACCAACTCAAACGCAAAAGCGTGCTCACACTGATGAAAAAAGAACATGTGGACATTGCTCTGCTAAGCGAAACGCACATTCTAGGGAAAGACATAGATAAATTAGCGGACAACATATACCATAATATCAGTCACTCCTCTATTGGTACGAGAACTCGGGGTGTAGTAATAGTCGTTAAACGTAAGTTGAATATTGTACTAAAGGGAGTATGGTCTGATGTAGAAGGTCGGATAACTATAGCTAAGATTGAACATAAGAACAGGAAAATAGCGTTGATAGCGGTATACGCCCCAAATTTGTACGAAGAAGATTTCTTCACTACATTAACCAATGCAATGTTAGACATTCCCGATTACTCATTTATAATAGGAGCGGATTTTAATGCCATCTGGAACCCAAGGATGGACAAATCTTACCTCGCCTTTTCCAGCGAACAAAAGAATTCATTGAAGGCATTAAAGGATTGGTCAAAGATTACAGGTGTAAATGACTTATGGCGGTTACTTAATCCCACGACCCGAAAGTACTCTTGTCGATCTGCGAGACATAATACACTATCCAGAATAGATTATGTCTTTGCATCACAGAGACTATTTGATAATTATGAAGTGGAAATGATACCCAACGCACTATCAGATCACTGTTATTTACTCCTTAAAGGTACATTTGGTATACTATCCTCCCGAGCCCCAAGATGGCGATTTAACTCGTTGCTGCTTAATAACAAGGAATACATTACACAACTCAAAGAAGCTCTTATAGTATTCCAACGGGAGAATGCAAACTCGGTGCAAGACCCCAGAATAATATGGATGTCGGTAAAGGGAATGATCAAAGACTTCACGGATAGCTTTTCCTCCAAAATGCGCAAGAATCAAAGCACAAAACTGGATGAGCTGGAAACGCTTTACTCAACGTTATTTAATTCTCTGAAATACAACAACTCAACTCGACTAGAAAATCAAGTTAACGTACTAAAAATAGAGATCAATGCCATATACAGACAACAATCGGAAATACAAATACGCAGCACAAGACAACAGCAGTACTCCCATGGTTCCAAACCCAGCCACCTATTAGCCATGCGATTAAGAATTAATGCAACATTTGCAGATATAACTACCATTAGAGCACAACAAGTACTTGTAACAGATCCTGTAAAAATAAACGATACATTCAAAGTATTCTACTCCGACTTATATAAATCAGAAATGACCTTCGATCAAAACAAAATGGACACATTTCTTAATCAAATTACTCTCCCTAAACTTTCAGAGGATGACGCTAAACAGTTAGAAACACCGATCACACTAGAGGAACTCAAGAAGGCCATAACCGCAATGAAAAGTGGTAAGGCTCCTGGAAGAGACGGTTTCCCATCAGAAATGTACCTTTCTTGTTGGGACATAATTGGCCCCTTATTACTAAATATGATCTTATACTCAGTCAAGGAGGGGAACTTCCATAAAAATGACAATATTGCACTCATAACAGTCCTCCTTAAAAAAGACAAGGACCCCAACAAGTGCGGTAGTTATAGACCTTTAAGCCTCCTCGGAACAGATATCAAACTGTACTCTAAGGTATTAGCCATCAGATTACAAAAGCATATGACGTCTTTAGTTCACCCGGACTAAACTGGCTTCATAGGAGGCCGCCTGATCACTGAGAACATAAGACGTATACTGCACGTACTTGATGCCGACAAGGAGGGCACCATACCTAAGGCGATGCTGTCCCTGGATGCTATGAAGGCCTTTGACAGGCTGGAATGGTCTTATCTGTGGGCAGTGCTAGAAAGGATGGGGTTAGGGAAAGGATTCATCGATATGATTAAAGTATTATACAAAGACCCATCGGCCATGATTACAACAGGCACAATCATCTCCCAGATATTTCCGGTATCACGCTCTGCCAGACAGGGTTGTCCTCTTAGTCCCGGACTGTTCAATCTATCATTAGAGCCTTTAGCACAATATATAAGACAATCCCAATCCATAGAACCAATCGTAATCAAGGGCACACAACAAAAAATGTGTTTATATGCGGACGATGTAATATTGTTCATGCAAAACCCCAACACCACATTGCCTCATCTGCTCAAGTTGATTGAGGACTTTGGTGATTTATCGGGATTTAAGATAAATTGGCCGAAGTCGGCTTTCCTTCCACTTAACACCCCTGCAAAAAAAGATACAACCCTCCCAGGACAGATACCGATGGTAAAACATTTCAGATGCTTGGGAGTGGAAATATTCCCTACCATAAGACAAACGGTGAAGCACAACTACACAAAAATCCAAAACAAAATCAAAGACGACCTTGATAGATGGGCAAAACTTAAAAACACAGTACAAGCACGGATATCAATAGTTAAGATGGATGTACTACCTAAAATCAACTTCTTCAGTTCAATGCTACCGTTACCCCCTCCAGAGGGTTACTGGAAAAGATTACACTCCTCCACATACAAATTTATTTGGAATAACAAACCACCACGTATAAAAAGATCCACCGCACAGAGAAATAAAGCAGATGGTGGCATGGCATTTCCAGATTTTTTCCTATATTTTAAGGCGTACACATTAAGTCCATTGACAACATGGTTTGACTCCCAAGCATTAGCATCCTGGAGAAAAATAGAAGAAAACATAGTAGCCCCACATAGACTGAAGGACATAGCATACACTAAACTACCAATCAAGCACTGTGAACGAAAATTTGGCCCCATAATTACTCATGCGATCAGGATATGGCGTGAATCACAAAAAAAAAATCCTAACCCACAAAAATGGCACGATCATACTCCCTTATTCAATAACAATGCACTCTTAATTGGAAAACGACCTATAAGATTCCCTATATGGGAAGAGCAAGGCATACACTCATTAGGGGATGTTTTTAACAAACAGGGTTTTTGTAGTGATAAAGAAATACGCAAAAAGTTTAATCTCACCAAGTCCACATGGCTTTTTCACAAACAGTTAGAGCTATGTTTGAAGTCTCACGGTGTTCCATTAGACAGACCAATTGAACACCACAGATACCACAAATTATTCTACGCAAGAGAGACATCGAGAGGTTTTGTTTCAGAATTTTATCATCAATTACTAACGTCCTCGTATGAAACCCTCCAACTTGACTCTGTCTGGAGGAGGGATATACCAGACCTGGAAAATGACTTTGATTGGCAAGGAGCCTGGGAAAATGTCCGACTTACATCAAGGAACCCGGATCATCAACAAATCAATCTTAACTATATTCACAGGACATACTTGACTCCTATAAGACTGTGCCGAATGGGGCTTAAACAAGACTCCAAATGCACCCAATGTGCAAATGGGGACGAAGGGACATTTATGCACATGTATTGGGACTTCTCACCAGTTAAGGCATTCTGGAAAGATGTGACCCAACAAATATCAAAACTCGTATCTTGGAATATACCTGTACACCCATCGGTATTATTATTGAATGATGTTTTTGAGTTTGCAGTGAATCCACAGCTAAAGAGATTGGTTTTATCGGGTATCACAGTAGCCAAAAAGCTGATCGCATCACGCTGGTTTCAACCGGAAAAAATTTGCCGTAAAGTTTGGTTTCTTACATATCTCGATGTAATTTACCATGAAATATCTACAGCAAGAATTCTGGGTCTCAATGAATCCAAAATGTCAATGTGGTTAGAAGTGGTGGAGAGAATAAAAGCTAGCTTATAATGGTAGTGTCTGGTTAGGTGCGAGGGATAGTGGAGGTACTTCTCAAGGTGGGGTCCGGGAGGGGGGGGTTCGAGCTGAGCATATGTGTGTAGGTTTTTTTTTAGATAACAGGTATTAGGGGTATATCTTATATAAGACAACTAACTAAAATGTGATCTCATTGGATGTGCCCTGACAATTAATGCTTGTATATCTTATCGTGTGTTGTCATGTTTGTTTATATGTTTGTTTAAAAAATAATAAAAAAATAAAATACAAAGAAGCAGGCCAGGACAGTGTTTCTAGTTGTATTCTAAAATTCTATTCTATTGTATTCTAAAATGTGACTATATGGTTTTATATTAACTTAATAAATAAACAAAAACGAAAAATCGACTTATTTCAACGAACATTTCAAACTAAATAACAGATTATGCACATAAAACGCTGAAAACAACCGAAGCAACAATAGTATTTTAATGAGGCTATTATTATTATCATTATTATTTTGCAACAAGTTAGCCCTCTCATAAATAGCACATATAAATGAATAACTAACTTGAACTAACTTAATAGGATTGAAGTGATATTTGGCTGGCAAAAAAAAAAAAAAAAAAAAGCCTGACGATGTGCATTGGGCCGCGGCTCTCTGACGCCTTATTTTCTGGGTCCCGGCCTGAAAAGTTTGGGAACCCCTGCACTAGAGGTCTGCTCTGGGTGATAATAGTGTCTGTAGTTCACTAGAGGTCTGCTCTCCTCTGGGTGATAATAGTGTCTGTAGTTCACTAGAGGTCTGCTCTCCTCTGGGTGATAATAGTGTCTGTAGTTCACTAGAGGTCTGCTCTCCTCTGGGTGATAATAGTGTCTGTAGTTCACTAGAGGTCTGCTCTCCTCTGGGTGATAGTGTCTGTAGTTCACTAGAGGTCTGCTCTCCTCTGGGTGATAATAGTGTCTGTAGTTCACTAGAGGTCTGCTCTCCTCTGGGTGATAATAGTGTCTGCAGTTCACTAGAGGTCTGCTCTCCTCTGGGTGATAATAGTGTCTGTAGTTCACTAGAGGTCTGTTCTCCTCTGGGTGATAATAGTGTCTGCAGTTCACTAGAGGTCTGCTCTGGGTGATAATAGTGTCTGTAGTTCACTAGAGGTCTGCTCTCCTCTGGGTGATAATAGTGTCTGTAGTTCACTAGAGGTCTGCTCTCCTCTGGGTGATAATAGTGTCTGTGGTTCACTAGAGGTCTGCTCTCCTCTGGGTGATAATAGTGTCTGTAGTTCACTAGAGGTCTGCTCTTGATGATAATAGTGTCTGTAGTTCACTAGAGGTCTGCTCTCCTCTGGGTGATAATAGTGTCTGCAGTTCACTAGAGGTCTGCTCTCCTCTGGGTGATAATAGTGTCTGTAGTTCACTAGAGGTCTGCTCTCCTCTGGGTGATAATAGTGTCTGTAGTTCACTAGAGGTCTGCTCTCCTCTGGGTGATAATAGTGTCTGTAGTTCACTAGAGGTCTGCTCTCCTCTGGGTGATAATAGTGTCTGTAGTTCACTAGAGGTCTGCTCTCCTCTGGGTGATAATAGTGTCTGTAGTTCACTAGGGGTCTGCTCTCCTCTGGGTGATAATAATAGTGTCTGTAGTTCACTAGAGGTCTGCTCTCCTCTGGGTGATAATAGTGTCTGTAGTTCACTAGGTGTTCTCGAGACACAGAGCACATTGGTACGTTGTATGTCAGATCATCACATGTCCTCCTCTTCCTCTCAACAGAAGGATAAGAGAGTTCCTTGAGTCTCCAGCACCTTGACCTCACCTCGACCTCGGCCTCAGAGTAGTTCTGGACCAGGTTCTTCAGCTGCCTGCGGAGCATAGAGGACGTCATGCTGCTCTCTGGGGTCAGGGGTCAAAATACCACGATCTGATTGGAGAGAGGAGTGAGTGGTGAGTCACACTGGCACACGCGCACACACACACACACACACACACACACACACACACACACACACACACACACACACACACACACACACACACACACACACACACACACACTCACCAACTCAGTACAGAGCGTCTTACCTGTTAAATAGGTGGACGACAGCTGAGCTTCAGAAAACACTGTGTTGTTGTTGTTGTTGTTGTTGTTGTTGTTGTTGTTGTTGTTGTTGTTGTGTCCGTGGGCTCGCAGCTTAGAGAGGACTCATTGTGTTGTTGGGGTCGCTTCCTCTGACGGCGTCGGGAGGGCAGACGAGGAGGTATCTACAACAACTACAAGTCAACAACAACAGGAGACACACTGGAGTCAGAACACACAGACAGAGGAGAGGACAGAGACACAGGGGCCCTGGAGCAGAACACACAGACAGAGGAGAGGACAGAGACACAGGGGCCCTGGAGCAGAACACACAGACAGAGGAGAGGACAGAGACACAGGGGCCCTGGTCTGGAGCAGAACACACAGACAGGAGAGGACAGAGACACAGGGGCCCTGGTCTGGAGCAGAACACACAGACAGAGGAGAGGACAGAGACACAGGGGCCCTGGTCTGGAGCAGAACACAGACAGAGGAGAGGACAGAGACCACAGGGGCCCTGGTCTGGAGCAGAACACACAGACAGAGGAGAGGACAGAGACACAGGGGCCCTGGTCTGGAGCAGAACACACAGACAGAGGAGAGGACAGAGACACAGGGGCCCTGGTCTGGAGCAGAACACACAGACAGAGGAGAGGACAGAGACACAGGGGCCCTGGTCTGGAGCAGAACACACAGACAGAGGAGAGGACAGAGACACAGGGGCCCTGGTCTGGAGCAGAACACACAGACAGAGGAGAGGACAGAGACACAGGGGCCCTGGTCTGGAGCAGAACACACAGACAGAGGAGAGGACAGAGACACAGGGGCCC
>NW_028174869.1:1412427-1466039 GCF_963971535.1 Notolepis coatsorum
TTCACGCGCGTCATCGATCGGTTTTCGCAACCGACGACTAGAAAGCATTATCGGAATTCCCCAATCTCATATTTATACTGAATATCGGCCGATACACATCGCTGGCCGATCGATCGGGGGGATCCCTACAATGGATCAATGTAATGTTAGCTGCAGCCTAACAGGGGAAGTAACGATAATCATAAGTATTTATCCGTCAGAGTCTTCAATAACGTTGAATGGTGATCCATTTTGTGATAACATTTGTTCTCTGACTCCTTTGGACAATCTCACGTTAATACGGTTAACGTTACGTTACCTAGCGTTAACATAAATAGTAGTGTAGCTTGTCCTGTGTATTTCATATGCAGCCTTGTTTGTTTTCAGTTTTATTTGCGTATAAAGCGACGCCTGTTTACTGTACATTAGATTAGATGATTCGATTATTATATCTGTATAAGAAAAATTTATACATGTCATTATGAATTGAAAATGGGGGACCCTGATGTAAACAAGACGAATGTCTTTCTCTGGTCTGCATCCGCTTAACAATTGTGTGTATTGAGCTGTACTGTACTGTACCCATTCTGCAATCTGTTAATTAAAGTTATCAATCAATCAATCAATCAATCAACAGCAGCAGTTAAAAAGTGTCTTTTGTTATTCATAGTTCGGGGGAAGGGTGACAGTGAGGTCACAGCAGGTCAGAGTGTCTGCCTCGCACTAACGCAAGAGAGGGGGGGGGGATCAGTTTCAAAAAGAGTGTGGGGGAGGGGGAGCTAGCTTTGGTTATAGAGATATGTTATCTTGTTATATAAAATAATATAAATAATAATTTTCTATCCATACAGAGGAGGCATACTTTAAATATATAAAAATGATAAGGCATCTTTGAGTAAACGTTGAGTATCATTTAAGTATCTGGAGGCAGAGTGTCCTCTTTTTTGGAAATCACAATTTGATTGATTGATTGATTTGAAATTTGTATTAACAGATTGCAGAATGGGTACAGTACAGTACAGCTCAATACATACAATTGTTAAGGGGATGCAGACCAGAGAAAGACTTTCGTCTTGTTTACATCAGGGTCCCCCATTTTCAATTCATCATGACATATATGACATACATGACATACAGATAGACAGTACTGCTACATCTATACATTTATGACATACCAGATTTACAAATACAGTACTGTTTGTGATACAAAAAGAGTCCAGAAAAAGAGTGTATATACATTTGATGAAGAAACTGTACATAATATGGTCACCCTAACGTACACACACTGCAATACAACACTCACTGGACACCTACTACACAATGAAACACACACACACACACACACACACACACACACACACACACACACACACACACACACACACACACACACACACACACACACACACACACACACACACACACACACACACACACACACACACACACACACACACACACACACACACACACACACACACACACACACACACACACACACACACACACACACACACACACACACACAAAACACAAACATACTCACCAACTCAGTACAGAGCGTCTTACCTGTTAAATAGGTGGACGACAGCTGAGCTTCAGAAAACGCTGTGTTGTTGTTGTTGTTGTTGTTGTTGTTGTTGTTGTGTCCGTGGGCTCGCAGCCTAGAGAGGACTCATTGTGTTGTTGGGGGCGCTTCCTCTGACGGCGTCGGGAGGGCAGACGAGGAGGTATCTACAACAACTACAAGTCAACAACAACAGGAGACACACTGTGAGTCAGAACACACAGACAGAGGAGAGGACAGAGACACAGGGGCCCTGGAGCAGAACACACAGACAGAGGAGAGGACAGAGACACAGGGGCCCTGGTCTGGAGCAGAACACACAGACAGAGGAGAGGACAGAGACACAGGGGCCCTGGTCTGGAGCAGAACACACAGACAGAGGAGAGGACAGAGACACAGGGGCCCTGGTCTGGAGCAGAACACACAGACAGAGGAGAGGACAGAGACACAGGGGCCCTGGTCTGGAGCAGAACACACAGACAGAGGAGAGGACAGAGACACAGGGGCCCTGGTCTGGAGCAGAACACACAGACAGAGGAGAGGACAGAGACACAGGAGGTGCTAGCCCCTTTCGTGACTGCTGTGCTGATGCACGCCTTGCTTTGAAACACAGCAGTCACGAAACGCCTCGTCACAGACTGCGACAGAAGAACCCAACTGTCATCATGGACCTGCTGGGTACTTGCCAGAGAGCAGCTATAGCAGCAGCATCATCCTATATAGAGAGAGAGACAGTCACAGTCCGACCTGCAGCATCGTAGCTACAGTAGCTAACAGTGTTACAGTGTCAGGTCGTTACAGAATGTACCACCCTGACCACCTTTAGGGGCCAACTCAGGACATGGCTGTTAGACAGCCAAATATATGCACTCATTAGGGATGTTAGTGATGTTGTACTGACTGACTGACTGTCGTGTCAGTGTGGTCATGTCAGTGATGTCGGTTTTTATGAATGAACGTTGTTGTGAGGTCCGTTTTGTGTTTGTTTTTATGTTAGGACTAACGGGTGGAAATGAGCCCTGTGCTATTCCCGGCATATTTACGTCCTTATCATGCTGTGATGTTATGCATACACTCGTGTAAATGATGTTCGTTAATTTGCATTGTCCTTAATAAACAAATCATAATCGTGAAACGCGGTACAGTTCGTTTTAAAGCGGACAGTAAGGCACCTCGGACAGCGACCCTGCAGACAGTGTTTCAGCACCTCGGACAGCGACTCTGGAGCGGCGCCATGAACACTGTTGTTGTTCAACCAGCAGCGACGTCAAATACCACTTTTGAGTCGTATGGTTGTGATGATACACAGCTGTGTGTTTTGGAGAAGCGATAATAACACAATAGAGCGGTCGTCGATGTAGTGTGAGTAATAATAATGTAGATGTTTTAATAAAGCAAACAGCACTAACCCCGGTGATGCTGCCTTCAGGATCCAGCTTCGAGGAGAATGGCGATCATTTCCGCTTCCGCAGTCAGGCCATACACGTCACACAGGCCACGCCCCCTCACCATTCTGCACCATTGTAACATAACACATTTATTATGTGTTGTTGTTGTTGTTGTTGTTGTTGGGGTTTACAATGTTGCCCAGATATGATTTTCTAAAAATGCTGTTCCCTCCTAATGTACAGTCTCCTCCCCATCATATGTATATACTCTCTGTTAGGATCTCTGGGTAACAGTACTGTATATTTGCATATTTTATTTATTTATTTAACCTTTATTTATCCAGGCAAGCAATTAAGAACAAATTCTTATATACAAAAGCAGCCTGTAGATATATATATCGTGTATGTCACAAATGTAACAGTACTATATACCTGTATGTCATGTATGTCCCTATGTCATAAATGTCATGATGTCATGTATGTTGAGTATGTCATAAATGTCACTATGAATTTAAAATGGGGGACCCTGATGTAAACAAGACGAAAGTCTTTCTCTGGTCTGCATCCCCTTAACAATTGTGTGTATTGAGCCGTACTGTATTGTACCCATTCTGCAATCTGTTAAATAAAATGTTCATTAATTCATTCATCTAGTTGCTTCGACTATGTCTTTTTCCCCCAGCTTTGATCTTTGATTTGATCTCTATTTATCTCGAACACAAAACACATATAAATCATAGTAAAGACAAACATAAACAAATGAGTGTGTCTTCATCTAAAGAAAAACCAACGAGGATGAGTTGGAGAAGAAGCAGAAGGAAGCAGCTTATCTAGTCCCGCCCCTTTCTTACAATATCATAACATTTAAAATAAAACTCTCTCTTAGTACCTACAACAAGAGAACATATAATAAATAAAACAAGGTTATAAGAAAAGCATTCGTTTTTGTTTTGAATGTTTTGAAACAAAACATTCCCTGAGAACAGGCACGTGCACACATAGAGCCCAAGGGGTGCTTGAGCACCTGCCTTTTTGAGCCTCATAAAAGAAGTGCCCTTTTTGAAAAAAAATTATAATAATAATAATAATAATTTCGTTACGCATATAGACTGCCCTTCCAACTGAAAAATGTCAGGATAGAATCAAAATATTAGGTAAAGAGAGAGAGATGCCCCATATTCCATTGCAGTTTGCACGGCCTCCTCAGCATGCCTCTCCGCGGACCTATATATTTTATGCATAGCGTGGGTGATGATGATGATGATGATAGAAACCGCTGTGGCGCGTACAGTTGAATGCTGGTATTATACTCACTGAGGGACACGAAGAAGTCAAGTCCGATGGGATTTGGGAATCTCAAATACAAATCGGGATTGGAATAAAAAATGCATTTATATTAAACAATACAGAATATACAGCACTTCTTGGGGTCTGTAGGATAAGCACTTATTCCCTCCCCCCTGAACATTTATGGAGATGTATGGGCCTTTTAAGTCAGTGATAAAAGTGTCTTTCAAGGATAAGTGAGCTCCTGCACTGATTATTATAGTTCGATATTCAATATTTGATCACCAAAACCCCCCAAAAAGCATAAAAAGGGGGCCCCCCGCCCGAAAAGGGCCCTTTAAACCCGGGCTTGTGCACTACGCACGCTCGGTTAAAACACACACAGGTATAGTGCCCTTTTCAGCCTTTGAGCACCTGCCCCTCTAAAGTCCTGTGCACGTCCCTGAGTGGGTGTGTGTCTGTTAGTGGCTTGATGTGATGGAAATTAGTCAGAAGGATTACGACAAACATCTGTATCTCCAGTATGCACCCTCCCAAGTGATGATGTTTGGAGGGCGTGGAGGAGATGTATTTATAGGACACGAGTGTCAGCTTCCTCATTGTTGCATTGATCCATTGGTGGACTGTTTCCAACATGGTGGACTTGATCACCTGCAGTGATGTAGACATCCTTGTCATCTGGGAACTGTCCATCTGTTAACAACTTATTTGACAGGAATGAGAAAATGTCTTGTTACACCTGGCGCAACTAACTCCTCGTCAACAGAAATATCTCTACTTGACGTGTATTGTGTCTAGCACAATAAAAGCTTTCCCATAGAGCTCTGCATGATGTTTGAAGTGCTGCATTCTCAGCTTATTTGCTGTCTTCTTCTGTGTTTTGCTCCGTGATTTTGTGTTTTTCATGGAACAACAGTAAGTTATTTCGCTTGATCGGTGCTGTCAGAAGTCATTTGATTCAAGCACTCTTCCTGAAATTGTTGTACTGCTCTTGTCCTGTAGTAGTCTATTTGCCAACACAATGAACCCGGACATTTTGGAACCACCAAACTTTTATGATAGATATGGATAGTATGGGTCACCAGCACTTAGAAACTGCCGGATGCTAAGTTGTACATGTGGTTTTGGGGGTTATTCGGGATGCTGAATCCATTTATGATACTCAAGAGTTTTGGAATTGCAATATTTACTGGAATTCATGTATTTCCAGTGTCCAAAATATTGTGTCTGTAAATTGTAAATTGTAAATTGTAATGAATACATTAATTATGATTAATTATGATTTATGATTTTGATGATGATGATCAAAAATTGATACGGGTAGGAGAAAATGCTCACTGAGCTCATTCACCACCTTATTGAGATCATGTGTACACAAAATCTAAGCAAATGAACCCCGGGAAGATGATTAAACAGAAGGATTTGTAGATACAGTAATTAATGATAATCGACTTTAATTATATTTGACCTTGAACTTGACCTTGACCTTATTATGGCCAAATCATACATGTATGGATAGGGAAAATGCTCCTCTTTCCAATGGCAGGGTTGAATCTGGATTTAGTCATTTCTTGCGGTTTTTACGATAATTAGCATTTTCCGATAAATTTGTATTTCCGATAAAACATATAAAACATCGGTAAAAATGAAATATACACTTTGACTACTGTTTTTGATAGGGTTATGGTCTTTACTCTTGGCTACAAAAAAATATTTAAAAACATTGACCTCTTAACATCCAAGGGCCCACATGTGGACGATTCTTTGCCGACCTCTTTTAATACAATATATAGATGGAATTAAAGCCCTATTTGTTGCCTGTCGATTGCCCTTTCAGGTGACAAAATACGTTCAGCGGTTCTCGAGTTACATGCCGATATGTGAGGCGTGCCCCAAAGTACGCAAAAGTACACATTACCACCCCTATAGGGGGACCTTAAGGCTTAACAGGTTAAGTCCCACATTAACAAGGTGACAAAAACATAATTCTTCCACCTTAGAAACAAAGCTAAAGTACAACCATTTATAAATCAAAAGGATGCTGAAAAACGGATCCATGCCTTTATTCCAAGCCGACTGAAGAAAATACTTCAGCTTATTCAACTCTCAGCTAGGCTATTACACTGGCTTCCGGTAACATTTAGAATTGATTTGAAGGTCCTCCTCCTTATGTACAAAGCCCTAAATTGAACCAGAGCAAGCTATATTGGCAATTTTCTTGTCAACTACATGCCCCCAAGAACACTACGATCATCTACTTCTATCATCTTGTATTTTTATTTTCTGCATTGCATTTATTCTGTCTATTTTATGCTCATTTGATGTATTCTAGTGTATTTTCTGCTGTGAAGCACTTTGGGCTGCAATTCTTGTATGGAATTTGTACAAATAACGTTTATTATTATTATTGCCATCCTTAGAGTTATTTGCTACCTCTATCTAGCAGGGCTAAAATGATTTGAAATGGTTTTGTTAACCCTCCTGTTATCCTCAAATATTGACTTTACACTCTTTATCCTTAGGGACATTTTGACCCCAGCAGTTTAAACCTCCAGAAAATTATTATAATCAAAAGTGTTACCCAAATGTATGTTTCAGGTGCTTCATGTTACTTTGTTGATTACCTAAATAACCAATTAAATAAAACATTACCCCTACTCCCCCCCACCCACCCAATTATACATACATAATATATATTATGTTGTTCAAGTGGGGAGTGGGCCCATGATAACTTTCCGTTTTTGGAAAGTAACGTGTCTGCTTGTGGTTGAGAGACAACAGGAGCATCTGCACTAAGGGTCTCGTTCTCATCAGAGGAGGACGCCTCATAATCAGGGTCTCAGACACATTCTCTCCTATGTCACTTTCACCGTCAAATATCTGTGACAAAACTTCACTGGCAGAAAACCTTTTCTTCAAGGTAATTTTCAAATTAGAGTTTAGAAGGCTGCTATGCAAGCTATGTTTGCTCCTCCCCTATGTTGCATAAAGTTTAGGTAGTCAAAAATCACAAATAACAATAAAAATACAGTCCAGGATATACATTCTAAAATATATACATTCTAAAATATACAGCCAAAAATATACAATAAAATTTAAAGTAATAAATGTAGATTTTTTTTAATAAAAATGTTTAAGTGTATATGTAAAAATAAGAAGTCAAAAGTCCAGGAAGATTACCAGAGTTTGTACTGTCACTCTGTGGTGAGGCAGTGAGGCACAGTGATGCATTGTATACTCTGATGGTTGTTGGAATTAAAGACTTCCTGTGCCGTTCAGTGTTGCATCTAGGGAGTCTTAGTCTAACACTGAACATGCTCCTTCTATCAGCCAAGTCTGTGTATAGGGTGTGGGAGGGGTTGTCCATGATGGCGTGGAGCTTAGCAAGGCTCTTCCTCTCTGACAGAGGAAGAGTCTAGTTCCACTCCTACCATGTTACTGGCCTTCCTGACCAGCTTATTTGTCACATATAAGGTACATGTACATTACAGTGAAATGCTTGGTTCTGTATGAGCCCCCTGAGATTGTGCTTCAGACAGTAAAAAAGTAAAAAAAATAATAGAGGCCTTGCACAGAGTGTTTAGAATACCCATTTCTCCTTGTTAGGGACCAAGCAGTGAGACAATGAGGAAACAGGAGTTGTAGATGAAAACTGGGTTTTTATTTACCCACAAGGTGCAAAACCATTGCAAACCAAGAATTTGATAACTAGGCCTGTAGATGGGTTTCTCGTCCACGTGAATCTCCTGAACACAGCGCGACCCATTCCTAATCGATCAGAACTAAATCGGCAGAGAAAA
The DNA here is from genome assembly GCF_963971535.1 of Notolepis coatsorum. NCBI lineage: Eukaryota > Metazoa > Chordata > Actinopteri > Aulopiformes > Paralepididae > Notolepis > Notolepis coatsorum. The sequence continues at coordinate 1,420,449 of NW_028174869.1, forward strand.
AGCCCATTTTAAGCACTTATTCCCCATGCACATGCGCAGATTGCCCACGGATTGTGACGCCACGCACACCCGCCCTGGACTGTTCCATCAGAGGGGGGAGCTTCGGTGGTAGTGTGAGTGGCTATAGACCACTGCACTTAAAGGCCAACTTGCAGGTTAAACCCTACTCTTCAATTATGGGTAGTTTACATCATTGGTATCTAATTTCATTCTTTATTTTTGTCCATTTGACGCCGGAAATGCCACTCAGAAAGGGTTAAAAAGGTCCACGCACGAATAACACGCACGGATCAAATGAAAAAGCTTATCAGACGCTAGCAGGGCCGTGACGTCACTTCAGGCAACTTATGCCTCATACCCGTCCGGGTCATAGTAATACGGTCTATATGGCTCTGGCTAACGTTACCCCGCTAACGTTAGCATTATGTCTAATGTGCAGGTCCTCTTCTCAGACCTGTGGGGCAAAGCACTGCACACGCATCATGCCGGCTAGCAAGCTACACGTCGCGGCATGTTAATACGATAGCAGCCCCTCGGTGCATCAGTCACGAAACGGGCAACCACGATAGCTATTAGCTAACTAACGTTAACGTTACAAGCTCAAACACCTTATAACTACTACTATTGTCGTGTCCATAAGTTCCCTGGCAGAATACTTGTGAGGACAAAGGTATACAAAGAGGAGAGAACCATTTAAAATCGGGCATTGTTAGGAGTTTCGAGAATGCTGGCTACCAAGTTAAGCTAAGCTACGTTAGCTAACTTAGCTACTAACGTTATATACACAATATGTACAACGACACAATTATTTACATTATTACAAATATGGTAACGTGGTTGTGGCTTTTACAAATAGTGGTTAGCTTTAGAGATGAATGGCTATGATCACGGAGCAATAGTGTTAGGCGAAACAGATACTAGCTCCTCGGCTAGTAGTAGCAAGGCTCTCTGCTTCCTGCCACTACCTGCTGTGACTCTCAGAGCCCCTCGCTGGCCTGCACCTGATGTGACGTCATCATTAAGATGACACATGCACGCTATGAACCACGGATAAAAATATGCATGTGCGTGAGGTTGTGGTTTGGTCGACAAAATGTTTGATAAAAACGCTAAAACTGGGTCAATTTCGATAATTTTTTCATGAAAGTCAGCGTTGGCCTAGTCTCATTGTTTATTGAACAAAAATACAACCTGCACGTTGGCCTTTAAATATAAACATTCGTCTACCTGGAGACTCAATGAGGTAATTGTAGATGTCGCCATAAGACGCATCTGGCCATTAGTGGGATCATTATTTCATTATCCTGTTCGGCTGAAAGGACACTGGCCACTGAAGCTTGCCCCTCTGATGGAACAGTCCAGGGCGGGTGTGCGTGGCGTCACAATCCATGGGCAATCTGCGCATGTGCATGGGGAATAGGTGGGGGCTTTTTCTCTGCCGATTTAGTTCTGATCGATTAGGAATGCAACCACTTACATCACGGCTCTCATCCACATTCATTCATGTGCTCCCCCCACAATCTCCTCCCCGATTTCAATGTAACGCGGAAGTGTAGTGGTCTATTAGGCGCTCTACAAATTAAAGTTATTATTATTATTATTATCATTCTGTTTACAATTGAACATTCCATGAAAAATATCTATAAATTCTGCATCTTCTGAAACATTTATAAACAGAAAATTCATAAAAAATGGCACCAAAATTTGGTAAATTCCAGTAAATATTGCAATTTTGAAACTTTTTTCTTCTCTTAAGTATCATAACTGGATTCAGTGTCCCGAATAACCCCCAAAACAACTCCAACATTGTTGAAATTGATCAAGTCGTTTCTGAGATTTGGCCATTTAGGCGATTATGCAAATGTTTGCTAATTATGCAAATAACAAACGTTGCCCAACATTTACAACTTAGCATCCGGCAGTTTCTGAGTGCTGGGGATCCGTACTATCCATATCCATCATAAAACTTTGGTGGTTCCGAAATTTCCGGGTTCACAATGAGGCTCTATGGGATGGCAAATAGACTATAGACTCGAGTTGATGGACAGATACGGCAGCAGCCGCAGACTCACACACCTTATTGTCTAATGTAACCAGGTCTTTACTGCCCTCCTCAAAGGGATTCCCATTGCTCAGCAACACCTCCATCAGGTCTTTGGCATGGCGTTGACATTGGTGCTGAGATGCAGATCCTGTCTTGTGATGAGGACGTTCTTCACAATCATCGTTTGTTCTTCACAATCAACTGTTGTTTACAGTTCTCATATCTAACTCTAGTTCTCCACATATTTATTGTCTCATTTGTGTGAAATATCATTTAATATATGCTCCAATCATGTTTATTTTATTTTTATTCAATTACTCATTCATGAAAACCTAGGTACAGGCACCAACATCACCATTCTAGGTTCAATAGAATAAAAGTTATGAAGCGTAATTCGAAATAAATACAGAAATTGCAGCCATCTTTGATTTTTGCCATACCAGAATATTCAAAACATCAATATTTGAACTCCAGTTGATTCCTCACACAGTATTAACTTAAAATAGCAATACAAAATTATATTACACAGCAATTGTGTGAACATTAAGACGTTTTTAAAGAATTCATGATTTCGATTGTGGCCATTTTGGATACATTTTTATTAAATTCAACTGGTTTCTTGACACTCAAGCTCACACTCAAAGCCGACACTCAAAATTGTTCTATAGATCCTTATCTTCAAATTAGAAGTGAAAACGAAACTTTCGCATATACATTTTACATTTACATTTACATTTACATTTAGTCATTTAGCTGACGCTTTTATCCAAAGCGACTTACAAGTTCTGTACAACAAGACAGCAAGAAGGGTACAACTCTATCAGCTGAGTAACAATGTTCATCAAAGTGTTGCGTGTTACAGTGTAGGTTAGTTTATTAGGACAAGTGTATGACAGTAAGGTTAGTTAGGGTTAGATATATATATATTTTTTCCCCATTATTTCAGATACTGGTTGAAGAAGTGCGTCTTTAGTCGACGGCGAAAGATTGGACGGGATTCGGCTGTCCTAACTGGGGTGGGTAGTTCATTCCACCATTGTGGGGCAAGGACTGAGAATAGTTGGCTTCTCTTTGATGACCTTCCCGGAGCTCGGATAGGAGTAGGTCTGAGGCGGCCAGAAGATGCAGAGCGTAGGGGTCTTGAGGGTGTGTAATTAGAGACCATTGACCGGAGGTAGGCGGGAGCGGTTCCCTTTGCCGCACGATATGCTAGGTCGAGGGCCTTGAAGCGGATACGTGCAGCAATAGGGAGCCAGTGCAGGTCCCTAAGAAGTGGGGTGACATGGGCCGACTTCGGTAGGTTTGAGATCAGGCGGGCCGCTGCGTTTTGAACGAGTTGAAGAGGCTTGGGCACATTTTAAATGACTGAGTGTCCAGGCACCCCACTATCAGAAAAGTGTGTGGTTTTCTGGTCAGCAGGAGATGTGCATCTCTGGCAGCTTATGGTCAGTGGCATTGTTCGTCAAATAGTGTTGAACTTGAATGTTACACCCTGAGTGCATAGTATAATAGACATATTAGCATGGTAGGTAGTAGTATACGGATAGTAACATAGTACATAGTAGTAAGGTACTAGTAAAATACAGTTATTTATATATATATTATATTGTAGAAATCATCGGAATAGAGAAACGCACAATTTCTACCAGTTGACAACACAAAGACGCGTGTCATTTATTTCGCAGTAGCACAAGTGACAGCTGTCAGAACTATGCCGGGCTAGCTTCTGACAGCTCGTAGTAATCAAACATTAACCAATGAAACCCCACGCAGGGCGTCTCCTCTCAGCCCAACCCAAAACCAACCTGCTTAAAGTGACAGTGCCCCATCAACACATCAGAACAATACCATGGGGAATTATGTCTCTATAGAACCCACTACAATATAAATATTATATTTATTAAGAAGGTTATTTATTTATTTGCATCTCAGATATTGATTGAAGAGGTGTGTTTCTATATGGGTGACATGTCCCCATACACAGGGCAGACGAGGGCATTCGCATGCAGTCACCAGCTCTCCACCCAATCCAATGCCTATATGGGAGATTTCCCACGACCTGTTAAGACGGCACTCTCTTACGTTAAGACAGCACTCTCTTACGCCACAATCACCAAAACACCAAAAGAGCATCAAATCACTGACCTCTAGGACCATCATTCAGGTCATAGTACCAGTTAGATTAGATTACATTGAAATGTATTGTCATCATACAGCATAAGTACATTACAATGAAAATAAGGGTGGCATCCAACCCCAGTGCAAATGTAACAGTAAAGTGCAATAGTAATATTAATATAGTGATTAAGCTGGGTATAAGATATATACATTTGTTCTACTGAGTATAATGCTAATCACATGTACAGACAGGGGGCGAAATTAAAGCCCGCCGCCCGCCAGGGGCGCTCAGTTTTTACCTTTGGCGCTTGCCACTGAGAGCCCTGCCCGCCGTGTGGCGTGTAGACGTGTAGTTCATAACGATACTCTTATTTTGAAAATCTGTGCGGGTCTCATTTCCGGCCCAAGCGCAGCTAGAGTCATAATATCGATGGCTCCGGCAGTTAGCAGCATTCGGTTCGTATGATATTCTTATTTTGAAAAAAAACGTGGCAACGAGTCATATCCGCCCAGCCGGGCCAGCCCTGCAGCGGGATACTATTGGCTTCTGCTCGTATCAACACAGAGCAGTCTGCTCTCGTCTTCTAGATCGGACCTCCATGAGCTACCGTTACTGTTTAAACAATGACCCAGTCAACTATTCACTTTTAGTTTAATACATGACGAGGCATTGTCTAACGGTATCTAGCTGGCTAGCTACTGATAGCTGCTGATATCAACATGCTCCAGCAATAGTCGACTCGAGTGCATAATACCTCCGTTCCCTCGTTAGCTAGCACACGTTAGCTAGCTCACGTTAGATCTATATGTCCCAGTAAACTAAATTGTCTTAACGTTATCTAGCGGGCTAGCAGTAGCTACAGATAGCTCCTGATATCAATGTCTTATAACATTGATTCAACGCGTATTCTAGCTGAGGGCTTGATGAATGTGATTAGACCAAAGAACCGCAATATTATACCAATAGGGTCCAGCTGCAGCGCCGGAGAATCCTTGCATGCTGAATGTAGAGTATTAGTATAGGGTCTAGCTGCATCGCTGGAGAATCCTTGCTGGAGCTGGAGGCTACTCAAGTATACACAGACAGTGGAGCTGTTTGCAGATAGCGAGCATTTTGACTTATTGCGTGGTGGCGATGTCTCGCAGATAATACAACTACAAGTATGATTATATAATATATATTTTATTTAAAAAAAAATTTTTTATATAAAATATATATATATATATATTTTAATCAAAAACATTTGGCAGGTAAGAAATATGCTTGGCGGGTAGATTCTTCCCATCTACCCGCCACTGGCCGGTGAGTCAAAAAGTTAATTTCGCTCCCTGTGTACAGAGTTGTAATATATTTAAATGTTTCAAAATTTTTCTTATGTACCCCAGTTGCTATAGCATGCACATATTTGTGTTTTATTACACGTATATGTACATACATACCAACTATTCGCCTGTTTTATTCTCCACCCATCCATAGCAACACTATTATCACTGACATCCAAGAAGGGAGATCCCCCCTTGAACGGCCCTTCTAAGGTGTCTCTCCTCCACATGGCCTGTGGTGCTTTTTTCCTATTGCTAGGTTTTTCCTTACCTTCGCTGGGGTATGTCTGGGAGTGTTGCATTTATTTATTTTACATTTATTTTGGATTTCATGGTGGGTTTTCTTGTTCTTGATTTATTGTGATGTTTCTTCTTGAATAGTTTAAAGAAGACTTGTCCGGCCCATGGGGACATTAACTTGTGATTTCGGGCTTTACAAATCAATTTGATTTGATTTAATATACATTTATATGTCCAGTGATACAGGTATAAAGACACTATAGTCACGCACTCTACTACTGGCCCCTGAGCAGCTAACACTGGAGCGGTTAAAGCTGAGGTGCCTTGCTCAAGGGCACAGCTAGCACCTGCCCTTTTGTGCCTCATAAAAAAGTGCCCTTTTTATGCCAATTATTTTTACCATATTTTCTTTTTTACCTCCATATAGAGAGAGTGATCTGCAATCTGCTTGGGTTGGGGGTGCAATTCCTAACAGGCTCAACCATATGGATAAAAGGTCCCATATTATGTGCATTACACCAGGGGTTCCCAAACTTTTCAGGCCGCGACCCCCAAATAACGGTGTCAGAGAGCCGCGACCCCCACTATTATAGGAGGTAAATTTCTTGTTACAAAGACTTCATTTCCTGCATTCGGTGCAGGATTTTTTTTATTTGTACCCTTTAAATGCCAGTGTTTGTGATGGCATCACAAATTATTGTTAAAAAAACAGGCTAGCATATGTATGATTAGCAACAACACTGATTTTGATGGATTTTCAGTTTTTTTGTAATGTCAGATTGAAAATAATACAATCTTTTATTCAACTTCAGCCCTGATCATAACACCACATATTCATTTTATAATTCTAACCCTTTAAATGCCAGGTTGTGTGATGGCATATATTTGCAATATATCAAATGCAAAGTAGATTTTTCTGGGGGGAATTATTACAGGCTAGCATGTGTCAATGATTAGCAACAACAGTTTTTTGTAAGGGTCCCGCCTCCACCAATCACATGCGGCTCCCTTTGTGTGTGTGTGTGAGAGCAAGAGAGAGCGAGAGAGAGAGAGAGAGAGAGAGAGAGAGAGAGAGAGAGAGAGAGAGAGAGAGAGAGAGAGATAGTTCTCCAACTTGTGTGAGTTGCAGTGATCTCCTGGTTGTTCCCCACCTAGGTTATCTAACTATTGCGCTGCTGCAACTAGAAACACTGCTTCTAAGTTCAGTGGCCTGACTGCATAAAAATAAAAAATAACTCTTTATTTATTTTTTTGGATAATTTTTTATTTATTTGTAATCATCTGGCGACCCCCCCGCGGCGGCATCTGGCGACCCCGACTTTGGGAACCCCTGCATTACACAAACTAAAAACAGATATTACATTACATTAAACAAACTAAAAATAGATATTACATTACATTACACAAACTAAAAACCGATATTGTCTGAATTACTAGAAGAAAGAAATGCACCACCTTTGGCTGATAGTAATTTATTAATTTCTTAGGATTTATTTTGGTCTAATAAATGTTTAAGGTTCTTAGATGGATCCCCTGCTGCCTCCTCCTCTTCCTCCTCCTCATCTTCCTCCTCTTCCTCCTCCTCCTCCTCCTCATCTTCCTCCTCCTCCTCTTCCTACTCCTGCTCCTCCTCCTCCTCCTGCTCCTGCTCCTCCTCCTCCTGCTCCTTCTCCTCCTCCTCCTATTCCTGCTCCTGCTCCTGCTCCTCCTCCTATTCCTGCTCCTCCTCCTCCTCCTCCTCCTCCTCCTCCTCCTCCTCCTCCTCCTCCTCCTCCTCCTCCTCCTCCTCCTCCTCCTCCACCTCCTCCTTCTCCTCCTCCTCCACCTCCTCCTCCTCCTCCTCCTCCTCCTCCTCCTCCTCCTCCTCCTCCTCCTCCACGGGGAGCAGCGTACTGGCTCATGTTAAATGGCAGGCCATGCATTATGCAGCAGCTTAGGGCACCGTGCGGGGTCTTCATGTCCTCGGCTACAGTCCACTTGTCGCTGCTCTGGTCGTAGCGCTCCACATTGGAGAAGAGGGTGAAGCGATTGATGCCTCCGAGGAGGGTGAAGCCCTTGATGCCTCCGACCACGAAGAGCAGGTCGTCCAGCACCGCGATGCCAAAGTAGCTGCGGGGGGTGAGCATGTCGGGCAGGGCGCTCCAGGAGTCAGTCAAGGGGCTGTAGGCCTCCGCGCTACGCAGGTTGTGTCCATTATCCCGCCCTCCCACCTGAGGACATGACACATGAGAGGAATGTTTTAGTGTGTGGTTAAGGCAGGCAGACACTGTATTAATCCATTTAGGGAAATGAGGGCATCACAGAAGCATTGAAAGTCAAATGATACATATCTATACAAATATTGTGTTAGGGTTTGAAACCGACCTCAACAGCACGGCACAGACAGGTAGTTCAGAGTTAGCCAAACACTAGGGCGTATTTATTTACAGAATCAAAAAGTGTCAAGTAACAATTCTGAACAACAAAAAAGGAGACTGCCTTCGGCAGAGTTATCTGCGGCTCTGCAGATCCTCTCGGTGTTAGAGGTGGGGAATCGGCGTTGACGCCGTTGCGGCTCTGCAGATACTCCCAGCTTCAACTCGGAGTGGAAACGGAGAGAGAGAAAGAGATCAACAACAGTCCAACAGTACACAGAGGCAGTGCAGTTCAGTCCTCCCTTAGCTGAGTACAGAACAAAACAAAATGGTACTTCTTCAGTGTTTATTCAAAACACACAATTTAGCTGAGTCCAGTGAAAACAAAAACGATACTCTTCAGTGTTATCCAAAACACACAATTTAGCTGAGTCCAGTGCAAACAAAAACGATACTCTTCAGTGTTATCCAAAACACACAATTTAGCTGAGTCCAGTGCAAACAAAAACGATACTCTTCAGTGTTATCCAAACACACAAAAACAGATAATCCAAAAAGGTTTTGGTTCCAAAACTCACCAAAGCGCAAACGCGTAAAGCGGGCAACGAGGCGCAGCGCCAAACGGAGGATCAAGGTATTCACCAGCGGCAATCCAAAGATGTCCTGGAGGGAAAGTAGACGAGGCACAACAACGGGGGGAAAGCAGGCAGAAGCAGTAGTATTCAAAACGACCCGACCACGATTGAAAGAAGGTCCGAGTATATGAAGCCTCTGGAGCGCTAATTACAAACTACGACAGGTGCATGATGGAATTGATAATCGCTCCTGAAGCGTGTGGCGGGGAATGGACCAATCATCACAGTACCTTAAGAAGCGTGTGGCGGGGAATGAACCAATCCTCACATATTGAGTATAAAGCATTTGTCTCTGTGTGCACCTACCGCATAGACTTGACCTCCGTATGCAGCAACTCCCAGTCCTCTACGCGTCCTGCTCATGGGGGCAATCAGAGTCCACTGGTCGGTGTCTGGGCTGTAGCACTCAGCTGTGAGCTGTGACCAGCCACCACAGATGTAAACCTGTAATAAGAAAGAATATTCTAATTTAGTTTATATATTCCATTTGATTTCATTCTACTTTAATTGTCTGTTAATGTTGATGCTATGGTCTATTGATCCAATATTAAGTCTCTATTGCCTTGATAATTCTAACTGGTATAGTGGTCTTCTTCCTCTGCGTTGTATCAAAACAAGTCTAATACTCTTCACCCAAATGCTGCTTGAATGAAGGAACGAAGTTCTAAAGTTTTAAAAACAGCGTTTGTGTTTATTCAATCAAAAAACACAAACTAATGATGAATAAAAGCTTGGTTCAAACCTCGTTCCCTATGAAAAGATACAAGCTTGAAGTCCAAGGTATCAATAACACAAGTGGTTGAATTACTTTCTATGGTTTCCGCTCTAAGTTCTATTCGCATCGTCTCTTCTGTTGTTGATGCTCTCGGTTGTTGATGTGTTGTCCTCGTACAATCGTCTGGAGGATGGAGTTCAGCTGTGTTCCGTTTTTCGTCTCTTCTCGAGTTCCTCCTTAAGAACCCAAAGGCCCTGTGACGATCGCTAGGGGGCGTCTACCTTCTTTCCAATTGGCTATTCTAGGCGTCTGCCATTTTGAATCGTACCGGACGCCATTTTGACACCATATTACTCCTTATTTGGTAAGATCCAGTGCTAAATGGGCCGGCCGTTTCTTATCTTGAAAATAGAACATTAGCCACATTAACATTAACACATCTGGTAACAACAGATGATGTACTCAATAAACTGAGCGCCCTCCAACCTAACAAGGCCACTGGCCATGACAACATCCCCTCCAAATTCCTCAGAGACTCAGCAGCCGCCATCACCCCAATCATCACACACATAATAAACCTCTCCATAAAACAGGGACACGTCCCCAAGGACTTCAAAATTGCTAGGGTGACCCCTCTGCACAAAAAGGGCAGCAAATTAGACCCAGGCAACTACCACCCTGTTTCTATTCTCACCTCCATCTCGAAAGTCATGGAAAAAATAGTCTACGAACAGGTCGAAAAGTACCTAGCGGAAAAAAATCGAATCTACGAATTCCAATCTGGCTTCAGAACATCCCACTCCACTGACACATGCCTTCTCTATTTGAATGACCACATCAAACAAGAGGTGGACGCAGGCAAATACTGCGGCATGGTCATGCTGGACCTACAAAAGGCCTTTGACACGGTCAATCACTCCATTCTGATTGACAAGCTAAAAGCAATTGGTTTTGATAGTCTATCAGTGAGCTGGATGCAATCCTACCTTGAGGGGAGGGAACAGATGGTGGAGGTAAACGGTACCCTATCCCCCCCCCCCCCCTCACAGTGAGCTGTGGTGTTCCACAAGGAAGCATACTAGGACCGCTACTGTTCCTAATTTATGCAAATGACATGTCGTCAGCTTGTGACTGCAACTTGTTCCTGTTTGCGGACGACTCAGCCCTGCTGGTCTCTGACAAGAACAAGTTACAGGTTGAAAAAACCCTCAGCTCGGAACTAGGCAGAATCTGCATATGGCTCGCTGATAACAAACTATCATTACACATGGGTAAAACAGAGTCCATTCTCTTCGGTTCAAATAACAAACTCAGCAAGACCGACGGCTTCTCAGTTACAGTGGGTGACAATATTGTCACAAGGAAAGATGAAATTACCTACCTGGGTTCCATCCTAGAGGCTAATCTCTCCTGTGACAAAATGGCATCCAATGTAATAAAAAAAGTCAACCAACGAACTCGATTCTTGTACCGGATCTCCTCTCTGGTAAACAAGAATACCCTGAAGACTCTGGCAGGAGCACTCATTCAAGGGTACTACGACTATGCTTGCACCTCATGGTACCAAAGCACCTCAAAGGCACTAAAAACCAAATTACAAACATCTCAAAACAAACTGGTCAGACTACTGCTTGACCTTACTCCTAGAACCCACCTCACCCCTGCCCACTTTGACAACCTAGGATGGCTTAGAGTAGACGACAGAGTACAGCAACTTGCAATGGGCCTGGTCTACAAGATACACTACACGACCAAGGTACCCATGTACATGTCAAAATACTTCCCAAAGGTCAGTGAATACCACGATCACAACACTAGAGGGAGGTCCACAAATCATGTTAAACCCAGATTCGGCTCAAATAAGGGACTAAACACGTTTCGCAATTATGCCACATCAATGTGGAACGCCCTACCCAAAGCTGTAAAGGAATGTGGATCACTACCCACTTTCAAAACCTCTCTCAAGGGACACCTACAGGAGACTGCAATTCAACACTGGCCCCTGTAAATATCCTAACCCAACCCCCTCCAATGTACAGTCATTTACCTAGTATGGTTTTGTCAATAGTCCAATGTACAATTTTGTTTGTTTGTACAGTGTCTCCCCCCCCCCCCTCAATGTACAGTTTCCAATGTACCCAACCCCCCCCACCCAACCTCCTCCAATGTACAGTTTCTACGTCAAATGTATATACTCCCTTTTCTTGACTCCTTCTGTATCACAAACAGTACTGTATTTGCAAATCTGGTATGTCATAAATGTATAGATGTAGCAGTACTGACTATCTGTATGCCATGTATGTCATATATGTCCTGATGAATTGAAAATGGGGGACCCTGATGTAAACAAGACGGAAGTCTTTCTCTGGTCTGCATCCCCTTAACAATTGTGTGTATTGAGCTGTACTGTATTGTACCCATTCTGCAATCTGTTAATAAAGTTTTCAATCAATCAATCAATCAGCCTTTTTAGTTTAACGGCTAAAGGTACTTTGTCTTTTGCTTTTATTGTTTTAAATTTAAAGATTATTTCTTAATATTATTATCTAAGTGGGTTAGTGTTTTTACAGAATTCTATAGTTTTTAGTAAAATAGTCTATTTTCTGGTTTTAAACAGAACAAAGGAATCTATCTTTTCTATTTTTCAAGTAAAAGGTTATTTTATTATTCCCTAAGTATTTTAAGTCTACTTGCAACGTTTTTCTTTAATCCAAACTAAGTTTTGTTATCTAAATTATCCTTTTAATGGGTCTAAAACGGCCTACGTTGTTTTAAACTATACTGTACTACATTCTGTTGTGGAAGGACAGCTCATTCACTGAGAGACTTACACTGCATCAGGGTAAGACATTTTAAGTCATTTAGTAATATCTTTAAACTGAGACTTGATTGCTGACCTGACCAGCTGACTTGATTAAGGGGCGTGTTTAAAGCAGCCATTTTGTTTCCTTAAGTGACTCATTAAAAGCTGCTTCCTGCTTAAAGACAGCACTTGTGTACTGAGTGTGATCTCAGAGCCCTGTCACTGCTTAAAAGCAGAACCTCAGCCTCTCCTGGAATCACTCTGTACTACATTCTGTTGTGGAAGGACAGCTCATTCACTGAGAGACTTACACTGCATCAGGGTAAGACATTTTAAGTCATTTAGTAATATCTTTAAACTGAGACTTGATTGCTGACCTGACCAGCTGACTTAATTAAGGGGCGTGTTTAAAGCGGCCATTTTGTTTCCTTAAGTGACCCATTAAAAGCTGCTTCCTGCTTAAAGACAGCACTTGTGTACTGAGTGTGATCTCAGAGCCCTGTCACTGCTTAAAAGCAGAACCTCAGCCTCTCCTGGAATCACTCTGTACTACATTCTGTTGTGGAAGGACAGCTCATTCACTGAGAGACTTACACTGCATCAGGGTAAGACATTTTAAGTCATTTAGTAATATCTTTAAACTGATACTTGATTGCTGACCTGACCAGCTGACTTGATTAAGGGGTGTGTTTAAAGCGGCCATTTTGTTTCCTTAAGTGACTCATTAAAAGCTGCTTCCTGCTTAAAGACAGCACTTGTGTACTGAGTGTGATCTCAGAGCCCTGTCACTGCTTAAAAGCAGAACCTCAGCCTCTCCTGGAATCACTCTGTACTACATTCTGTTGTGGAAGGACAGCTCATTCACTGAGAGACTTACACTGCATCAGGGTAAGACATTTTAAGTCATTTAGTAATATCTTTAAACTGAGACTTGATTGCTGACCTGACCAGCTGACTTAATTAAGGGGCGTGTTTAAAGCGGCCATTTTGTTTCCTTAAGTGACCCATTAAAAGCTGCTTCCTGCTTAAAGACAGCACTTGTGTACTGTCTGTGATCTCAGAGCCCTGTCACTGCTTAAAAGCAGAACCTCAGCCTCTCCTGGAATCACTCTGTACTACATTCTGTTGTGGAAGGACACCTCATTCACTGAGAGACTTACACTGCATCAGGGTAAGACATTTTAAGTCATTTAGTAATATCTTTAAACTGAGACTTGATTGCTGACCTGACCAGCTGACTTGATTAAGGGGCGTGTTTAAAGCGGCCATTTTGTTTCCTTAAGTGACCCATTAAGGGCCAGGTGTTAGAAAGCACTAATTAGTGATAGGGATTTAAAGGCCTGCTGGCTTAGCGTCAGCGAAGCGTCGAGAAACGAAGAGGGACAAAGAGGAGTTTTCCTGGAGTTAGCCGCGGAGGAATCCACCAATCCACCTAGTGCTAAGTACACCCTAGTCCTATCTTACACTCCACGCTGAAAAATCTCCCTTTCCCTCCCACTCTGCTATTTCTCTACTTCCTCCCTGCCACTCTTGACACCACAATGTGTCTCATATCCACAATCTGCTCCCCCAGAACAGATTCAACCCACCCACGGCAGTTTGCTAGCAACCCGGCTAATCTATCCTACCCTCCTACAGCCACTAATACACCTGTCACAGTACAGGGAGGCCTATGGAATTGTCAATCAGCAGTCAAGAAAGCTGACTTCATTACTGCCTACGCCCATAGTCAAAATCTGCAGCTCCTGGCTCTAACTGAGACCTGGATAACCCCCAATAACTCATCAACACCTGCAGCATTATCTACAAACTATAACTTCACTCACACACCTCGACCTTCCAGGCGGGGTGGAGGCACTGGCCTCATGACATCTCCTTCATGGACTACAAACTTAACACCCCTCCCAGCACTGTCACTCTCCTCTTTTGAATATCATGCAGTATCTGTCTCTAATCCTTTCAATCTCACCATTGTTACACTCTACCGCCCTCCAGGTCCGCTCGATCACTTCACAGATGAGCTGGACATGCTTCTAAGCTCCTTACCGGAAGATGGTACCCCTCTCCTTCTATTGGACGACTTCAACCTGCCTGACTCATCTCAGTCAGTCATAGTAGTCTCCCTCCTACAATCATTTGACCTGACTCCCACTGCCATGCCTCCCACCCACAAAGCAGGCAACTCCTTGGATCTCATATTTTCCCGTAACTCCAGTATCATTAACACCACGGTAACTCCCCTACATGTATCTGACCATTCCTTCATATCCTTCTCACTAACTCTCATGCTTAACCGAAAGGTCTTCACCCCAACTCAAACCGTCTCACTCAGACGCAACCTGCCCTCCCTATCCCCCTCCACCCTCTCCTCTGACATACTATCCACTCTACCTTTGAGTGACACCTTCTCTGCTCTCTCCACAGAGATGGCAACCTCCACCCTCCTCTCAGCCCTTGCAACCTCCTTCGACAAGCTCTGTCCCCTCGTTGAGAAACCTGCCCGCCGTTCCCCACCCAGTCCATGGCTGACAGATCCAGTGAGAGAACAAAGACAGGTCCTGAGAGCAGCTGAAAGGAAGTATAGAAAGTCACGCCTCACTGCTGACATCGACACATATCACAACCTCTTGTTAACATTCTCCAAAACCATTACTAATGCCAAAGCTTCTTTCTTTCACCATAGGATCGAGGCCTCTGCCAAGAATCTTCGCAAACTGCATGCTACCATGTCCTCCCTCCTCACTCCCCCCCCACCCCCCCCTCCCTCATCTTTCTCTGCCGAAGACTTTGCGATCTTCTTTGAGGAAAAAGTGGAGAACATCCGCAGCTCCTTCTCCCAACCCCCACCCATTCCAAATGCTGAATCGAGAACCTCATCCTTCACTCTGTCATCTTTCTCTCCCATTACAGAAGCCGAGACCCTGACACTGGTAACGTCGAACCGTCCGACTACATGCCAGCTGGACCGGCTACCTTCCCCACTCCTCCAGACCATAGCACCAGACATCCTCCCATTCCTAACTGCAACCATCAACTCCTCACTCAACTCGGGGGTGGTCCCCACCTCCCTAAAACAAGCCAGAGTCACGCCCCTCATAAAAAAACCATCCCTGAACCCTACCGTCATAGGCAACTACCGTCCTGTCTCTCTTCTCTCCTTCCTTTCTAAAACACTTGAACGTGCTGTATCCAACCAACTTACTGCTTATCTTTTACAGAATGACCTCCTAGACCCTAATCAGTCAGGCTTCAGGACTGGTCACTCCACAGAGACAGCCCTCATTGCGGTCACAGAGGCACTTCACTTAGCAAAAGCGAAAGGCCTCTCCTCTGTCCTGATTCTCCTAGATCTATCTGCAGCCTTCGACACAGTCAACCACCAGATCCTCCTCGCGGCCCTCGCAGGAATGGGAGTGGCTGGCTCTGCGCTGACATGGTTGTCATCATACCTCAATGACCGCTCCTACCAAGTGTCATGGAGAGGGACCCTGTCGGCCACCCGCCCCCTGCGGACGGGTGTCCCCCAGGGCTCGGTTTTAGGACCCCTTCTCTTCTCCCTCTACACTAAATCACTGGGTAACATTATCACGTCTCATGGCTTCTCCTACCACTGTTATGCCGACGATACTCAACTCTTCCTCTCCTTCCCTCCCTCAGATATCCACGTCTCTGAGCGGATCTCGGCCTGTCTGTCCGACATCTCCGCCTGGATGACGACCAACCACCTCAAACTGAACCTAAGCAAAACAGAATTGCTCCACCTGCCGGCCAAATCCTCCCCCCTGACCGACCTTTCCATCACAGTCGAGAATGCAGCTGTGACCGCGTCCCCGACCGCCAAGAACCTTGGTGTTGTCCTCGACGACCAGTTGAACTTCTCTGCTCACATCGCAGCGACAACCAGAACCTGCCGATTCCTCCTGAGCAACGTCAGAAGGATCCGCCCCTTCCTGACAAAAGAAGCCACCCAACTCCTCGTCCAATCAACAGTCATCTCCCGCCTCGACTACTGCAACGCACTGCTCGCTGGCCTCCCGGCCACTGCCACTAAGCCTCTTCAACTCATTCAGAACGCAGCGGCCCGCCTGATCTCAAACCTACCGAAGTCGGCCCATGTCACCCCACTTCTTAGGGACCTGCACTGGCTCCCCATTGCTGCACGAATCCGCTTCAAGGCCCTCGACCTAGCATACCGTGCGGCAAAGGGAACTGCTCCCGCCTACCTCCGGTCAATGGTCTCTAACTACACACCCTCAAGACCCCTACGCTCTGCATCTTCTGGCCGCCTCAGACCTACTCCTATCCAAGCTCCGGGAGGGTCATCAAAGAGAAGTCGCCTATTCTCAGTCCTTGCCCCACAATGGTGGAATGAACTACCCACCCCAGTTAGGACAGCCGAAACACGTCCAATCTTTCGCCGTCGACTAAAGACGCACTTCTTCAACCAGTATCTGAATTAAAAAAAAAAAAAAAAAAAAAAAAACCTAACCCTAACTAACCATACTGTCATGCACTTGTCCTAATAAACTAACCTACACTGTAGCACTCAACACTTTGATGAACATTGTTACTCAGCTGATAGAGTTGTGCCCTTCCTGATGGCTTGTCGTACAGAACTTGTAAGTCGCTTTGGATAAAAGCGTCAGCTAAATGACTAAATGTAAATGTAAATGTAAATGTAAACTGACTGAAATTAAAAGGTCTGTATTTTACTGTTATTTACCTGTACAGTACAAATGTCTAATTACATTAAAACTACGTTTTTAAACCAAAGCTATTTTCATCTGCCTAGCAGGACAGGAGGAGCCTCTTTTTACCGGCATTTACTAGGTGCCTGCAGAAACACAGGACACTCTTTGAAGTGATGTAGCAAATGCTCTCGGGGCCCTCAGCAAACACAGTGTTAACCCTAACCCTAACCCTCAGCAAACACAGGAAGCCATTTCGTTTGAAGTATATAGCAGTTGAATAGCAAATGGTTGATTCCTTCATCCCTTCCAAGCTCGGGGTGACTCTAAGACCTTTCTTCTCAATCATTATAAACTACAGTTGGCTGACAAGCCTATTCAGCTCTTGGCATGAGACTACAAAAGTCTATTGTTGGCATGATTATGGAGAGGGGGGAAAAGGAGTAATCTTAAGACTGTATTTAAATGTATGGTGTTAAAATTCCACCACCTGTGGTAACAAGAGGACCAAGAGACACACAGTTATTCGCTTCCAATTTCATGACCAGCTTTCCAGTCCCTTGTATCTAGTCAATACTACTTTTAGTCAGTTATTCTTTTAGCTTTATCAATTATAGTGATTGGTTATGTTCTCTCTGATATATATTAAATATTAACAGAACAGAGTTGGTTTTCCACTGTTTTCCTATGTGCTTTTGCAAGATTAAAATACTCGGTTGACTGTTGCTTTACCAACTTACAATTGAACCAGTTCCCAGTAGATTGTAGACCTTTGGGAATTAATCATGTTTCATTTAGATAATATACCACATTGCACCAAAGGACCCAGAGATATCTTTTGTATGTGCAAGCTTACTTGGCAATAAAGACATTCCTGATTTCTGATCTAACGTTCCTTGTGTTCATCTAGCACCCTGTGTCCCTCAGTTCCACCCACCTTGCCCTGGAGGGCTGCTGCCCCGGCGCCGCGCCTGTGCTCCAGCATGGGTGAGATCACTGTCCACTGGTTGGTTTCAGGCTCGTAGCGCTCGGCGGTGTTCAGCTCCACGTCTCCGTCGAACCCTCCCATGGCGTAGATACAGCCGTCCAACACGACCACGCTGACGTAACAGCGGCGTGAGTGCATGGGAGCCAACTGCAGCCAGCTGCGAGTGACGCGGTTGAACCTGCACACACTGCTGAGACGCTCTCCTATGTTTATGTTTACCCGGCCGCCGACGCAGTAGACCAGACCGTGGAGATAAGCGGTGCCGTGCCAGCCCCGGGGACTCACCCCCTCAACGCTCACGTCCATCCATCCACCGGCTCGGATATCGTAAGCCTCCATGGTCATGCTGCCATAATTATTAGACTGACTGTCCCCTCCGATGGCCAATAGGACCTCCTGGGGCCGGCGAGGGCGGGTCAGGGGGTTTGGGAGCCTGTCGGAGCCAGGGGGGTTCAGGACGCTGAGGATGAGGGGCCTGCAGTCGTGGCTGTCCCTCACCACAGGGTTGTTCTGGACGTTGTTCAGCAAGTAGTCAGGCCTCATCAGGCCCATGCGAACCTGGGAAGAGACAAGCAGACAGCGGGTACAACTTAGACATCGGTTGTAGACGGTTTCTGTTGCTAGGGAACAGTTTGGACCCAAATGTTTGAGAACCACTGTACTAGGGAACCTAGTGTTGTTTTAAGGGGAGACCATGCACCCACCTAAAATACCCTTTTCCTGATTTTGGGGCAATTTTGAGATTTTTGTATAATGTTGCCCCTTTACATGTCTTCTTTCAAACTAGTTGTTTATTTTGCCTCATTTTGCATGATTGCATCCATAAATGTGCACTTATTGAATGGGGAAGTGCCTCATTTGCATATATAAACATAAAATTCAGAAAACTTGTAATATATTTTTTTCTTAGTTTATATGTATATAACAAACTGGGAAAGTTTCATAGTGATATCTATTAAAATATTTGTTTTGCCTATTAGGGGGTACAGTAATCGGTTGTGTTGTTTGTTACTAAGCTGTTACTACTACTACATCATTATTATTATGTTATTATGTTATCAGGCATGTGTTTAGGTTGTCTATTACTAATGGTTTGATTGGGTGTTGTGTTTGTAAATAGCTGTTTCAAATAAAAATGTATGGCATTTTACAATACAGAACTTTGAAGGCGTTTTCCCAAAGGGTAGACCTGTACCATTTCCCTAGCATCTACACACACCAAACTTTCCACCTTTTGTGAGGTTTCTGTCCTTGCGCTCTCACTCGTTCTGTTCCTTTAACCACCCTCGCTATGTTTTCATTCAGTTTCTGTCAATTGGTTCTATCCCCTCGTTCACACGTTTCTCCCCGTTGACGTCATCAGAGACGTCGCTGATTGGTTCTCTCACTTCCCCACGCTTTTCAATCACATTCCCCAGCTGTCACTGCTTTCTCCCCGTTGACGTCATCAGAGACGTCGCTGATTGGTTCTCTCACTTCCCCACGCTTTTCAATCAATCGATCCCTCATTATTTATACCCCGTTTCTCCCCACCCTAAGTTGTTGGATCGTCTTGTTTTGTCGCCTTGATTTGTCTCTGGATATTTTTTCCCCGTTGCTGTTGCTGCTGCTTTTTTCTCTGTGCTGTTCTCCAGGAATTCTTAGAAGCCTTCGCTTGGATACCTGCTCCCGTGGCACGCGCTCGCCTCCACTGTTGATCCAGTTCCAATTACGCATCTCGTCTGGGTGAGTTATCTTTTTGACTGTTCTTGACCTATTCCATTTTTCGTGTGTAAATTTACACTGAAGACTACCACCTTTTTGTCAAACAGTCACTCACCCAGCCATTATCTATTTTTGCTATTTCCTTTATGGAATAATATTTTGGGATCTACCATCTCCCTCTGTGTGCTTGCTCACACCGAAGATATTATTTCACAATTGGACTGTGTGTTTACATGAAGAGATTCACTGTGTGTTTGCTCACACCGAAGATATTATTTCACAATTGGACTGTGTATTTACATGAAGATATTCACTGTGTGTTTACATGAAGATATTCACTGTGTGTTTACATGAAGATATTCACTGGGACTGTGTTTGGATTTAGCTCTCTGTGTTGTTAACACGAAGAGTTTCACTTGGGCTGTTTTTGGAATTGTGCTCTCTGTGTTGTTAACACGAAGAGATTCACTTGGGCTGTGTTTGGAACTGTGCTCACTGTGTTGTTAACACGAAGAATTGTACACCCTGTTCTCCTGCTCGTTTAAGACTGCTCTGTCACTGACTCGTTCCCTCTCTCCCTCTCTCGGTCTCGCAACAACATCTGAGAACCCACCGAGAGGATTCTGCAGAGCGGTTCAGAAGTCAACACCTGCTTCCCAAGACAACCCTCACGGGAGAAGCTGCAGAGCAGCAGAACTTTGCCCCTTGATCATTGTACCTGTCTTGTTTGACTTGCTTTCCCTGTTTCTCTTATCCCTAGTACCAAATAAACAAGCCCTCGTATTTGGCAACTCTGAATCCTACTCTCTTGTGTCGTTGCGTTTGGGGTCGGTGTCAAACCATAACATTACGATCCAACCAACAATATGACGACCCCAGCCGACACAGAGAGGGTCAAAACCGCACTTGCTATTCAAGTCGAGTTGACCAGGGATCACGGTCTCCAATTAGAGCGGGCTGCGGCTGCGGTGCAAGACCTCAGGGACCAGGTCTTGCCTATGCAGGGTTCTATGGCCGCTATGGCGGGACAACAGTCCGAGATTCTCGCTCAGCTTAACTCGCTGGGCGACGCCGTTAACACTTTTCATCTCTCATACCCTTCAGGAACATTCCCCGCAGCCCCAGCAGATCTCGCACCTCGGGAACCCCATCTCTCCGTCCCACGGCTGTTCGACGGTAATCCCGAGGAGTGTGCCACATTCATCATGCAATGTGAGTTGGTTTTCCGTCATCAACCAAGCCGTTTTTCTGCTCATGGGTCCCGAGTGGCTTTTATAACCAACCTACTTTCAGGCCATGCTGCCCAGTGGGTCACTTCCTCCTGGGCAATGGAAGCAGATTTTTTGTTCTCCTACCCAGACTTCGTGGCGGAGCTCCGCAGAGTGTTCCACCATCCAGCCCGAGGTCTGGACCCTGGAGCCCGGTTGGGGACCTTCCGACAAGGGAGCGGCAGGGTGACGGACTATGTCATGGAGTTTCGACTGGCGGCGGTGGAGAGTGGATGGAACGAACCTGCTCTTCGCCTAACCTTCATAAGGGGGCTCAGTGACGCAGTCCGGGACCAGCTCGCTACCAGGGAGGTGCCCGACTCCCTCGAGGAGCTGTTTAGCCTTGTCATCCGTATTGACGGACGCCTCCTGGAGAGAAGGCGCGAGAGGACCCGACTGTCACCTCCTGAAGCACCCCGGACTCCTGGACGCCCCGTCCCCAACACTACTGATGATTACAGGCTTCCCCGTCCGGTGCGCGAAGAGGAACCCATGCAGCTGGGACGCTCTCATCTGAGCCAGGCGGAGCGTCAGGCAAGGCTCAGGTCCGGTCTCTGCCTCTACTGCGGAGGTGCGGGACACCGTATCGCCGACTGCCCTACCCGGCCAAAAGATCGGGCTCACCAAGACCCCGGGAGATCCTGGTGAGCCGTTTTTCCCAGTCCCAGCGCCGCGCACCACCTGACCATCTGATGAGCGTCAGCCTGGCCTGGGGGGACCAACGTGCCACGGTGGAGGCCCTCATCGACTCTGGGGCAGACGAGAACTTCCTCGACTTTGAGTTTGCCACCCAAGCCAACATACCTCTTGAGGCCCTTATGAGGCCCTTGGAGATCTTTTCGTTGGACCAACACCGCCTGGCCGACATCTCTCAACGCACCGGCCCAGTCGTGCTGACCATCGCTGGGAACCACGTCGAGAGAATCCAGTTCCTCATTACCCAATCCCCCCTTGTCCCGGTGGTCCTGGGTAGGCCCTGGCTCGCGCTGCACGAGCCCCACATCGCCTGGTCCTCCGGTACCATCAGGGGCTGGAGCTCCTCCTGTCACGCCCGCTGTCTGCAGGCGGCGTCCTGTCCCCCGCCCCGGAGACCGGCTGGTGAGTTGCCCCCGGACCCCTCGTCCATTCCTCCCGAGTACCACGACCTCATGGAGGTATTCAGTAAGACCAGGGCTCAGGCCCTTCCACCTCACCGCCCCTATGACTGCGCCATCGACCTCCGCCAAGGGGCTCCCCTTCCCGGCAGCCGCCTCTACAGTCTGACTGTCCCGGAGAAGAAGGCGATGGATCTCTACATCTCTGAGTCATTGGAAGCAGGACTCATTCGGCCTTCCTCCTCCCCGGTGGCAGCCGGGTTCTTCTTTGTTGGTAAGAAGGATGGGGACCTGCGACCCTGCATCGACTATCGTCAGCTCAACGAGATCACCATCAAGAACAAATACCCCCTACCTCTCATGAGCTCCACCTTCGAGCCACTGACCCAGGCCTCGTTCTTCACCAAGCTGGATCTCCGAAGTGCCTACCATCTTGTCCGTATTCGTGAGGGCGATGAATGGAAGACCGCCTTCAAGACCCCCAGGGGCCACTATGAGTACCTTGTGATGCCGTTCGGCCTCACCAACGCCCCGGCGGTATTCCAGGCACTCATGAACGATGTCCTCCGTGACATGCTGGAGGTGTTCGTGGTGGTGTACCTGGACGACATTCTTATCTTTTCCAGGACCCTCGAGGAACACATCCTGCATGTCCGTCAGGTGCTGGAGCGCCTCCTCCACAATCGGCTCTTCGTCAAGGCGGAGAAGTGCCGTTTCCACTCCAACTCCGTCGAGTACCTGGGCTTCATCGTTGAGAAGGGCTTGACCCGAGCGGATCCTCGCAAGATCCAGGCTGTGGAGGATTGGCCGGAACCCACCACTCGGAAGGAGTTACAGAGTTTCCTCGGGTTCGCCAACTTCTACCGAAGGTTCATCCGGAACTACAGTCAAGTGGCGGAGCCTCTTACCAAGCTGACCTCCCCCGCTCTGCCGTTCGACTGGTCCCCAGCGGCATGCGCTGCGTTCCGCTCCCTCAAGAGAAGGTTCACTTCCGCCCCTATCCTGCTCCACCCTGACCCCAAGAGACAGTTCATCGTGGAGGTGGACGCCTCGGATTCTGGTCTGGGCGCTGTCCTATCCCAACGTTCTCCTTCCGACCAGAAGGTACATCCTTGCGCCTTCTACTCGCGTCGCTTCCTCCCCGCCGAGAGGAACTACGACACCGGCAATCGGGAGCTACTGGCGGTCGTGGCTGCGCTGGAGGAGTGGCGTCATTGGCTTGAGGGTGCCGAGGAGCCTTTTACCATCTGGACGGACCACAAGAACCTAACGTTCATCCGCGCTTCCAGGCGCCTCAACGGTCGGCAGGCGAGATGGGCCAGTTTCCTCAGCCGGTTCGACTTCTCGCTGACCTTCCGCCCCGGTTCCCGCAACACGAAGGCCGACTCTCTGTCCCGGATGCACTCCAAGGGGGCTCCACCCTCTGAGGTCCCATCTCCCATCATCCCGGAGGCCCGAGTGGTTGGAGCCATCACCTTGGGCATCGAGGGTGTGGTGAGGCGTGCCCTTCGCTTCCAACGTGCTCCAAGCAACGTCCCTAGGAGCCGTCTCTTCGTCCCCGACTCTGTCCGGTCCCAGGTACTGCTGTGGGGCCATACTAGCCGGTTCGCCTGCCACCCAGGCGTCCATCGCACGTTCTCCTTCCTGGCTCGTCGTTTCTGGTGGCCCACCATGCGGAACGACGTCAAGGAGTTCGTTTTGGCCTGCGCGGTCTGTGCCCGCAGCAAGGCCTCTCACCAGGCACCCTCCGGGCTCTTGCAGCCACTTCCCGTTCCAAGCCGTCCGTGGTCACATGTGGCGCTCGACTTCGTCACTGGTCTACCCTCCTCCCAGGGGAACACCTGCCTTCTGACCGTGGTGGATCGATTCAGCAAGGGGGTCCACCTCGTGGCCCTCTCCAAGCTTCCCTCAGCAGCCGAGACGGCGGACCTCCTGACGCACCACGTGTTCCGCCTTCACGGCTTTCCCCAGGACATCGTCTCTGACCGGGGGCCCCAGTTCACCTCCCAGGTATGGCGGGCTTTCTGCAAAGGATTGGGGGCAACGGTCAGTCTCTCCTCTGGCTATCATCCCCAGACAAACGGGCAGACGGAGAGGATGAACCAGAGCGTGGAGTCTGCTCTTCGGTGTGTGGCAGCCGAGAGGCCGGCGTCCTGGAGCCGTTTCCTACCCTGGGTTGAGTACTCCATCAACTCAATGGTCAGTTCCGCCACCGGCCTCTCCCCTTTTGAGGCCTCCCTGGGCTACCAGCCCCCTCTTTTTCGCGCACAGGAGACGGAAGTGGCAGTTCCCTCCGTGCAGGTCCACCTCGACCGCTGCCGTCGAGTTTGGGAGATCACCAGGACCGCGCTGCTCCGAACATCTGAGCGCGCCTGTCGTGGTGCCGACCGGCGCCGGGTTCCCGCGCCGACTTACCGCCCTGGGCAGAGGGTGTGGCTCTCCGCGAAGGACCTCCCGCTACGGTCCTCGGCCAAGAAGCTCAACCCCCGCTTCGTCGGGCCTTTCGAGGTCCTGAAAGTACTCAGTCCGGCGGCCCTGCGCCTGAAGCTTCCTGCATCCATGCACATCCACCCCGTGTTCCATGTCTCCCGGGTTAAGCCCGTCTCCCTCTGTCCCCTTATGCCTCCGGCTCCTGATCCGCCGCCTCCTGTGCTAGTGGATGGTCACCCCCAGTGGCAGGTCCGCCGGTTGATGGGCGTTCGTCGGCGGGGCCGGGGGTTCCAATACCTGGTGGACTGGGAGGGTTACGGCCCTGAGGAGCGTAGCTGGGTCTCCCGGCAGCTCATCGTGGATCCCGGCTTGATCACCGACTTCCATCGGGCCCATCCTGACGAGCCGGGTCGGCCTGGTCGCCGGGTGGCTCCCGTGGAGGGGGGGGTACTGTGAGGTTTCTGTCCTTGCGCTCTCACTCGTTCTGTTCCTTTAACCACCCTCGCTATGTTTTCATTCAGTTTCTGTCAATTGGTTCTATCCCCTCGTTCACACGTTTCTCCCCGTTGACGTCATCAGAGACGTCGCTGATTGGTTCTCTCACTTCCCCACGCTTTTCAATCACATTCCCCAGCTGTCACTGCTTTCTCCCCGTTGACGTCATCAGAGACGTCGCTGATTGGTTCTCTCACTTCCCCACGCTTTTCAATCAATCGATCCCTCATTATTTATACCCCGTTTCTCCCCACCCTAAGTTGTTGGATCGTCTTGTTTTGTCGCCTTGATTTGTCTCTGGATATTTTTTCCCCGTTGCTGTTGCTGCTGCTTTTTTCTCTGTGCTGTTCTCCAGGAATTCTTAGAAGCCTTCGCTTGGATACCTGCTCCCGTGGCGCGCGCTCGCCTCCACTGTTGATCCAGTTCCAATTACGCATCTCGTCTGGGTGAGTTATCTTTTTGACTGTTCTTGACCTATTCCATTTTTCGTGTGTAAATTTACACTGAAGACTACCACCTTTTTGTCAAACAGTCACTCACCCAGCCATTATCTATTTTTGCTATTTCCTTTATGGAATAATATTTTGGGATCTACCATCTCCCTCTGTGTGCTTGCTCACACCGAAGATATTATTTCACAATTGGACTGTGTGTTTACATGAAGAGATTCACTGTGTGTTTGCTCACACCGAAGATATTATTTCACAATTGGACTGTGTATTTACATGAAGATATTCACTGTGTGTTTACATGAAGATATTCACTGTGTGTTTACATGAAGATATTCACTGGGACTGTGTTTGGATTTAGCTCTCTGTGTTGTTAACACGAAGAGTTTCACTTGGGCTGTTTTTGGAATTGTGCTCTCTGTGTTGTTAACACGAAGAGATTCACTTGGGCTGTGTTTGGAACTGTGCTCACTGTGTTGTTAACACGAAGAATTGTACACCCTGTTCTCCTGCTCGTTTAAGACTGCTCTGTCACTGACTCGTTCCCTCTCTCCCTCTCTCGGTCTCGCAACAACATCTGAGAACCCACCGAGAGGATTCTGCAGAGCGGTTCAGAAGTCAACACCTGCTTCCCAAGACAACCCTCACGGGAGAAGCTGCAGAGCAGCAGAACTTTGCCCCTTGATCATTGTACCTGTCTTGTTTGACTTGCTTTCCCTGTTTCTCTTATTCCTAGTACCAAATAAACAAGCCCTCGTATTTGGCAACTCTGAATCCTACTCTCTTGTGTCGTTGCGTTTGGGGTCGGTGTCAAACCATAACACCTTTATTCATATCTATATCCTGCTTCTTTGTGCCAAATGGTTTGTTGATATGTCATACATACCCTGATCTACAGACAATACAAAACTTTAAAGGCGTTTTTCTCAAAACGAGATTTTATGAGTTTGTATTACACATAAAACAAACAAAAATCGCAATTTCTCTAGTACCTCCACACACCAAACTGGCCACGTTTCCTCCTATCCATATACCACAACTTTCTGCTAGAGGATTTTTTGATATATCACTCATCCAGATTTTTTAAATATTTTATACAAACATTTATGCAAAACATTTATTTTTTATGACTAGGGGGTCATAAAAGGTCATAAATTCCTGTTCGGGTGGCATATCAAAAAATCCTCTAGCAAAAAGTTTGGTATTTAATGTAGTAACATGAAAAACCATGAGAAAATATCTATATATCATAAATTTTTTCCTAAATTCTGTTTGGGGTAACATGCAAAAAGGGCAATTTTGAATAGACCACGCCCCCTTTTGGGTAATACAATTATGCGACAAAAGAAATTGTAATACATTTTTTTTTGGACTATTCTAAACAATTAAGATGTTTGCAAATGATTTCATCCTTTATTATTTTTTTCCATATCTAGGTGGGTGGTCTCCCCCACCGCCGTTCACGTTGTACAGCGTTATTGTCCGCCATGCGTTGTCTGCCAAACCACGCTGTACAGCAATATTGAGATCATATTTCACTGCAAACCGATCGGATCAATATATCACCCATACTACATAAAGCATTTACTGACGATCACGGAAGTATAAACGACCCCCCCCCCCTTTCATCCGTGCATGATGAGGCATAACGTATACGATCATGTACAGTTGAATTTTTTAATATAGCGTGTCTAGGGAATAGACGGCAATCGATAATCTATATATGCGTTTAGGCCTATAGCTCACGTTCTAGGAATTACTGCAGAAAACGATAAAAACATACTTATATTCTAGAAGCAATTTTTGTATGAATCTATTAATGAAAAAGTATAACGTTCCTACATCCTGAACGATAGATAATCGATGTTGAATGGGCCATAGTAATGTCAATTTAGCAATACAATTTAAAAAGTTATAGCCCTGCAAAGAAGGTGAACATCTCCATAGGCTTAGAGTGGTGGCAGACTGGCTATATTGATGGATATAACCAGTGGCAGTGAATGTGTTAATGTAATGCACAGTAATACAATTAGTTACCTTGGGCAGCAGCAAAGGGATGTGTGTTTTTTAATTTTAATTTTAAGTTTAATTTTTTGGCGTTTTATCGCTTTATTTCTACTGGGCAGTCCAGTAGATAGAGATAGAGGAGGAGTGGGGGAAAGACATTCGGCAAATAACGACGGGTTCGGGAATCGAACCCGGGTCAGCCGTGTCGCGGCTGAGCGCGCTATGTGGTTCGCCACTGGGGCGCCCGTAATGCACAGTAATACAATTAGTTACCTTGGGCAGCAGCAAAGGGATGTGTGTTTTACGCTCCTCACGGGAGTGGTCAATCCAACGGAGGACGGCCTCGAACACCGTCTCCTCGCTCTTCACATTCAGGTCATCCCTCTCGATGATGTACACCAGTTGCTGCAGGGACAGCTCCACAAACTCCTGTGAGACGTGCAACATCTCCTCAAAGTGGCACACGATGAAGAGATGGGCCTTGCGCCTCAGGTCAGGGCAGCAGTAGATGTTCACGAACATCCAGATGCCGACACAGTTTTCCAGAGACAGCTGGCCTTCTAGGAAGTCAGAGCACGCTCCTACTATGCCAGTGACGCGAAGCTGGTCTGCAGCCACCAGAAGCTCTTTCACGTTCTCTGCTGTCACCAGCACAAAGTGTGTGTAGGAGTACTCTATGATGAGCTGCATCATACCCGGGGACACCCCAGGGATAGTGTAGACTGCTTTCTCTGAGTCGCTCCAGCGAGTGAAGAGGGCTCTGTGGGACGCAGAGTATAGAGATATCTGATGAGTAAACAGTAAGCAACATTCTGTCCTGTGTAGTAATATATGTTCACTGTAGAAGTATAGCATCTTAGCATAGTAGAAGTATAGTATCTTTTTACAGTAGAAGTACAGTATAGTATCTGTTTACAGTATAAGTACAGTATAGTATCTGTTTACAGTAGAAGTGCAGTATAGTATAATTTTACAGTAGCAGTATAGTATCTGTTTAGAGTAGAAGTACAGTATAGTATCTGTTTACAGTAGAAGTGCAGTATAGTATCTTTTTACAGTAGAAGTACAGTATATTATCTGTTTACAGTAGAAGTACAGTATAGTATCTGTTTACAGTAGAAGTAGAGTATAGTATCTGTTTACAGTAAAAGTACAGTATGGTATTTGTTTCTTTGCGCCGCCCCTGTGCCTCAAATAGATCCGCTATCAGCTCTATCTTTAATCTTTCAAAATGTTCAGTTGCTATCGCTATTTGCTTTATCTTTAATTTTTCAAAATGTTCAGTTGCTATTGCATGCACTCATCTGTGTTTCACTACACACATGAGTGCATGCTTACCAACTGTCCGTCTGCAACACTACTATCACCAACATCTAAGAAGGGAGATCCCCCCTTGAATGGCCCTTCTAAGGTTTCTCTCCTCCACACTGCCTGTGGAGCTTTTTTCCCTATTGTTAGGTTTTAGTGAGTTTTTCCTTACCTTCGCGTGGGGTATGTCTGGGAGTGCTTGCATTCTTAAATTTTTTATTTAAATTTTTTGCATTCATCTACATTTTTTTTGACCTTATGGTGTTCTTGTTCTGTTCTTGACTTATTGTTATGCTTTCTTCTTGACTTATTTAAAGAAGACCTGTACGGCCCATGGGGACATTAACGTGTGTTGTCGGGCCTTATAAATAAATTTGATTTGATTTGATTTACTAACCAAGCTACCCTGAATGTGTCTATATTAATCCAATTAAATGCAAGAGCGCTTCCGCATTCGCCGGTAAGCAATGCGCATTTCCTTTTCGACCCCCCCACAAACGCATGCTTCGCCCAGGTGCTCGCCGCGCATGCGCATGAGGTCCTCGCTTGGTTCAGACACGCATTCAACACGGTTAATCACAGATGCCAGAACGCGCCATATTAAAGCCTTTGGTTCATATTAGCAACGCTGGTCGCAAAGCTGGTCAATCACATTAACGCTGGTCAATCACATTAATCACAGAACACGCCATATTAAAGCGCTAATACGGTATATATATATACGCGATGGACGCAGCAAGCGATCACTGCTACTGTAATTGTATGTTTTGAGCTGTACTGTACTGTACCCATTCTGCAATCTGTTAATAAACTTTTCAATCAATCAATCAATCAATCAATCAGCTGCGTTGTGTTAACGTTACAAAGTACAGTTGACAGCTGGGCTACAATGTACAGTCGCGCGAAATAACGTTATGATTGCCAGAAATAAAATAACGTTACAAAGTACAGTTGACAGCTGCGTTGTGTTAATGTACAGCGAAATAACGTTATGACGTTATGAAAGTACAGTTGACAGCTGCGTTGTGTTAATGTACAGCGAAATAACATTATGGCGTTCTGAAAGTACAGTTGACAGCTGCGTTGTGTTAACGTTACAATGTACAGCGAAATAACGTTATGGCGTTATGTGGTCCTCGTTTGGATAATATGTAAAGTACAGTTGACAGCTGTGTTGTGTTAACGTTACAATGTAAAGGGAAATAACATTATGGCGTGTTATGGCGTTATGTGTCAGGATCCTAGGCCCGGTCCTGGCTGGACTGGGCAGGATGGTAACACTGGGCAGTATCCTCCACCTAACTTTGGGCAATGCCCTCTATCTGACATTGGCCCTCGGCCTGACATTGGCGCCCTACCACCCTCTAGTGGTGACAAACAATCGGTGCGCTCCAGTACACTGGACATCCTGACTACTGTGTTAACTATAATTAATAGTTTGATTAATGTGGTGTCATGGTGTGTACTGTCATTGTCTTTCCCTTCCCTGGTGTGATGTCATGCACTGTTTTGGGTTGTTAGGAGTTGCTTTTGTGTTTAGTTGTGTTTAGTTGTTCTTTGCTTATTGTCTAGGTGTTGTTGTAATTCTGTGTTGGCCAGGTGTTCTTAATTGTTAATTAGTCGGGGTATTTAGGTGTCTGTCTGTCTCCCCTTCGTTGTGGCGACATTCCTCCAGTTACCCCCTGTTCCTCCACGTCGTGTCGCACCGTTCTCCCTCTAGTAAGTCTTAGTGTTTGTTGTTTTTGTATTGTGAAGTTTGTTATTTAGTTTCTGTATTCTCCTTGTATTGCACTGGATTCTACAGTAAACACCCTTCTCCAAGCTTCACTCCTCGCCTCTGCCTCCTCCATTCCTTCCCTTTCTGTATTATTGCATTCAACCTAACCCCGTCGTGACAGAATGTCGCCACCAACATTAACGAATGCAGCAGGAAAGGCAAGCGATACCATCACCGTTGTCCTGGCCCTGATGGCCGGTGACATGAAGAGTTACTCACTGGCCAAATGGGGGTTCCTACTCCGGAAGATCGACCAGGTCGCCACTGAGAACCCGACACTGCAGACGGCGATGTGGGAGATGGCTGAACATATTGCGGT
Source organism: Notolepis coatsorum (assembly GCF_963971535.1). Classification (NCBI taxonomy): domain Eukaryota; kingdom Metazoa; phylum Chordata; class Actinopteri; order Aulopiformes; family Paralepididae; genus Notolepis; species Notolepis coatsorum. The sequence goes on from NW_028174869.1 coordinate 1,451,208, forward strand.
CCTCATGGAGAAGCATAAGCCGAAGGCTAGTGTAGCTAGCCTGCCGACTGTTCTCAGGCTTACGGTCAGCCTAGATCCTCCCACAGCCGCTGAGGTTGCTCGGATGTCCATCGCCGGTCGGACGTCCACAGCTAACCTAGCTCCGCCGGTTAGCTTAGTGTCAAGAGCTAACCAGCCTCTCCCAGCTAACCTAGCTCCGCCCGTTAGCTTCATGCCAATAGCTAACCAGCCACTCTCAGCTAACCTAGCTCCGCCCGTTAGCTTCGTGCCAATTGCTGACCGGCTGTTCCCCGTTAGCACAGCTCCTCCTGTTAGCTCCGCCACTATAGATGGCCAGACGTCCCCAGTTGGTACAGCTCTACCCGTTAGCTCCGCTCATACAGCTAACCAGACGTCCACAGCTAACATAGCTCCGCCGGTTAGCTTAGTGTCAAGAGCTAACCAGCCACTCCCAGCTAACCTAGCTCCGCCCGTTAGCTTCATGCCATTAGCTAACCAGCCACTCCCAGCTAACCTAGCTCCGCCCGTTAGCTTTGTGCCAATTGCTGACCGGCTGTTCCCCGTTAGCACAGCTCCTCCTGTTAGCTCCGCCACTATAGATGGCCAGACGTCCCCAGTTGGTACAGCTCTACCCGTTAGCTCCGCTCATACAGCTAACCAGACGTCCACAGCTAACATAGCTCCGCCGGTTAGCTTAGTGTCAAGAGCTAACCAGCCACTCCCAGCTAACCTAGCTCCGCCCGTTAGCTCCGTTTCAATAGCTAACCGGCCGTTTCAAGCTAGCACAGTCTCCACTGCCAGACTAGGCTCCAGGTTCAGGGTGAGCCTAGTATCTGAGAGAGACCAGATGTCTCCAGCTAGCACAGTCTCCATTGCCAGACTAGGCTCCAGGTTCAGGGTGAGCCTAGTACCGGAGACGGACCAGATGTCCCAAGCTAGCCAGGCATCCCCAGCTAACATAGCTCCGCCCGTTAGCCCCCTCCCAATAGCTAACCGGCCGTCCCCAGTTAGCACAGCCCCGCCTGTTAGCCCCGCTACAGTAGCTAACCAGACGCCCACTGCCAACCTAGGCTCCAGGTTCAGGGTGAGCCTGGTAGCGGAGACAGACCAGATGTCTCCAGCTAGCACAGTCTCCACTGCCAGACTAGGCTCCAGGTTCAGGGTGAGCCTAGTACCTGAGACGGACCAGATGTCCCAAGCTAGCCAGGCATTTTCAGCTAGCACAGTTCCCACAGTGAGTCCAGGGCCCACAGTTAGCCTAGCCCCCGAGGCTAGAATGGCTAGTAAGGCCTCCACAGCTGGTCCAGCTTCCACGCCCAGTCCAGCCTCAGCTCTGGGTCCTGGCTCCTCATCCCCGGATCCTACACCACGCCTCGCCGCCGGGACCGATCCGGTCTCCACGCCCTGCCCGGCCTCTCCACCTGGTCCGGCTGCTGTGCCGGCTCCCGGCTCTTCGACGGATCCTGGCTCCCCGTCTGGTCCAGCTCTGCGCCGTGATCGGCGTCCTGGTCCTCGCCGTGGTCTCCGCCGGGGTCTTCGCCGTGGTCTTCGCCGGGGCCTGCGTGGGATCCTGCTCCGGGGGTCGTCGCCGCCGCACCTCCATTCCGGCTCTCCGGAACCGGTCCCTAGTCCGGCGGCTGGAGGACCTCTCGTCCGGGATCCGGCTCCAGGGTCCAGCTCCCCTTCCCGGGCTTCTACACCTGTACCCACCCCCCCTCGTCGGGCCTCGCTTCCCAGGTCCAGCCCTCCTCGTCGGGCCTCGGTTCTCAGGTTCTGCCCCCCTCCCCGGGTCTCGGTGCCCATCCCCACCCCCCCTCGTCGGACCTCTGTTTCCAGGTCCAGTCCTCCTCCCCGGGCCTCTGTTCCCATCCCCACCCCCCCTCTCCGGGCATCTGCGCCCGTTTTCTACCCCCCTGGCTGCTATGCCCCTCCTGGGTTTTTTGTTCAGCATCCTGGTCCCTCGTCTTCGGGTCCTCTCCCTGGGTCCTCTCCGGGGTTCCGGCTTCCTCCCTCACCTGCTTATGGACGTTGTTTTCGGGTGTCTGGAAGCCACCCGTTGAGGGGGGGGTACTGTCAGGATCCTAGGCCCGGTCCTGGCTGGACTGGGCAGGATGGTAACACTGGGCAGTATCCTCCACCTAACTTTGGGCAATGCCCTCTATCTGACATTGGCCCTCGGCCTGACATTGGCGCCCTACCACCCTCTAGTGGTGACAAACAATCGGTGCGCTCCAGTACACTGGACATCCTGACTACTGTGTTAACTATAATTAATAGTTTGATTAATGTGGTGTCATGGTGTGTACTGTCATTGTCTTTCCCTTCCCTGGTGTGATGTCATGCACTGTTTTGGGTTGTTAGGAGTTGCTTTTGTGTTTAGTTGTGTTTAGTTGTTCTTTGCTTATTGTCTAGGTGTTGTTGTGATTCTGTGTTGGCCAGGTGTTCTTAATTGTTAATTAGTCGGGGTATTTAGGTGTCTGTCTGTCTCCCCTTCGTTGTGGCGACATTCCTCCAGTTACCCCCTGTTCCTCCACGTCGTGTCGCACCGTTCTCCCTCTAGTAAGTCTTAGTGTTTGTTGTTTTTGTATTGTGAAGTTTGTTATTTAGTTTCTGTATTCTCCTTGTATTGCACTGGATTCTACAGTAAACACCCTTCTCCAAGCTTCACTCCTCGCCTCTGCCTCCTCCATTCCTTCCCTTTCTGTATTATTGCATTCAACCTAACCCCGTCGTGACAGTTATGTGGTCCTCGTTTGGATAATATGTAAAGTACAGTTGACGGCTGCGTTGTGTTAACGTTGCAATGTACAGGGAAATAACGTTATGGCGTTGCGAGTGAATCTGGTCCGCGTCGCGATAATATACATGTATTCCATTTCGGCGTCTGAGTGGCGCAAAAGAAAATGCGCATTTGGAGCATTACCGGGGCCAATCAGGGCAAAATGCGGAAGCGCTCTTGCACTCTTGGGCTGGGATTAATATAGACGCACCCTGAACCAAGCTAACCTGAACCAAGCTAACTTGAACCAAGCTAAACTTACCTGAAATAGTCGCTGCAGTCACACAGGAGGGCCTTGTGGGCATTCAACTCAGTGCTGTTGACTTTAATAACCACATCACAGACCCTTCCCTTCAGACGCAGCTCATTAAGGATTGTACAGGACATTGTTTCCTTTTCCATGTGGGGATTTTAAATTGTATCTACAGAATATATTCAAGTTTACAGACAAGTAGCCGGAAACAACAAGTGATATCTTCACTTGTCTTCTGAGATCTGAGATCTTCTTCTTCTTCTTCTTCTTATTTGAATTTCCGGCAGTGTAGACGCATCGTGGCGTATTACTGCCCTCCACAATTCTTGCTTCGCCCACACTTGAGAAAGTTTACACTCCTCTTCTTCTTCTCATCTTCAAAACACATTTCTATCGTCTCTGTCTCCTTCTTCTCTGCTCCTCTTGTCATACAATCACAATACAAACATCATCTCCTCTTCTTCTTCTTCTTATTTGAATTTCCGGCAGTGTAGACGCATCGTGGCGTATTACTGCCCTCCACAATTCTTGCTTCGCCCACACTTGAGAAAGTTTACACTCCTCTTCTTCTTCTCATCTTCAAAACACATTTCTATCGTCTCTGTCTCCTCCTTCTCTGCTCCTCTCGTCATACAATCACAATACAAACATCATCTCCTCTCTTGGAGGGCCCCCCCAAGAGGGGGAACCCTCCATCTCATCGCCACCAATTGTTGAATCTCTGAGATCTCTGAGATCTTCTGAGAGAATTGTTGAATATATACTGTACACAAATGTTCTAGAATGTGCTATTATGACATCATACTGTGACATCACAAATGTTCTAGAATGTTCTATTATGACATCATACTGTGACATAACAAATGTTCTAGAATGTTCTATTATGACATCATACTGTGACATCACAAATGTTCTAGAATGTGCTATTATGACATCATACTGTGACATCACAAATGTTCTAGAATGTTCTATTATGACATCATACTGTGACATCACAAATGTTCTAGAATGTGCTATTATGACATCATACTGTGACATCACAAATGTTCTAGAATGTTCTATTATGTCATACTGGGACATCACAAATGTTCTAGAATGTTCTATTATGACATATACTGTGCCATCACAAATGTTCTAGAATGTTCTATTATGACATCATACTGTGACATCACAAATGTTCTAGAATGTTCTATTTGACATCATACTGTGACATCACAACGGAACATGTTTGAGTTCTATTTGAATAATTTAAATAATATGTTGACATTAAAGAAGAACAAATAAAATGATAAAAAAAATCCATAAAACAATGATACAAATTATAATGAAATATTTAAGTAAAATGTATAGAAATAAAGAAAAATAAGACAATGAAATAAAGATAATAATTAATTTAAAAGCTATTAAAAAGGTACGTTTTGAGCAGTGCCAACCGAGTCTGCTGTCCTAACAGACTTGGGGTCTGTAGGGTAAGCACTTATTCCCTCCGCCCTGAACATTTATGGAGATGTATGGGCCTTTTAAGTCAGTGATAAAAGTGTCTTTCAAGGATAAGTGAGCTCCTGCACTGATTATTATAGTTCAATATTCAATATTTGATCACCAAAACCCCCCAAAAAGCATAAAAAGGCCCCTCCCCGCCCAAAAAGGGCCCCCAAAAAGGGCCCCCAAAAATAGCACAGGCCCAGTGCCCTTTTCAGCCTTTGAGCACCTGCCCCTCTAAAGTCCTGTGCACGTCCCTGCCTGAGAACTAAAGTGCAATAATAATACACAATGTACAGGTGATTAAACTGGGTATAAAATAATATTTGCATATCTTGTATGTCACAAATGTAACAGTACTGTATGTATGTCATGTATGTCATGATTAGATTAGATTATTAGATTCGATTATTGTATCTGTATAGTATATCTGTATGTTGTGTATGTCATACATGTCATGATATATATCTGTATGTTGAGGAAGGCATAAATGTCATATGAATGTAAAATGGGGGACCCTGATGTAAACAAGACGAAAGTCTTTCTCTGGTCTGCATCCCCTTAACAATTGTATGTATTGAGCCGTACTGTATTGTACCCATTCTGCAATCTGTTAATAAAAATGTTCAATCAATCAATCAATGGGCTACTACGGACAACAGCTGATGCCACGGGAGCGGGATCCCCTGCACGTGAGGTTATAACTCATATTATATCCAGAAGTTGATTGTTGTCCAAAAACTCCAAAGTCAACTGTCGATTGAAAATGTAACTAATGTATAAGAATATACCACCATAATGTACATGCCTTGACCTGCCCATATATCCTGTGAGGTACATCCGTACTTGTTACTTCAGCAATGAAGTATCAGAAAATGATGAATTCACTTGTATGAGATATGATGATTAATTGAGGCTCATCTCTGATTCTGATTTTTATACATCTGTACAACATTAACTGCGTTTCTATGATCATGTCATTATCCTGACATGTCATCTCTTCACTAAAATAATCGTATAGTTATTGTGTCCTTTCAAAGTCAAATATGTCTTTCTTAATTAACTATTTTGATTGATAAGAAATGTTGATTGTTGGTTGCTGCGCGACTGGCATTGTTGCCGAATCGATCGATGCGCTCAATATGCCAAAATATCTATCTATCTACCTCTGGTGGCAGCTGTGATGTCTTCTTTTTAGTGCTGTCAATCAATTAAAATATTTAATCTGATTAATCGCATGATTGTCCAGAGTTAACTCGCGATTAATCGCAAATTAATCACATTTTTTTATTTTTATTTTTTTATCTACCTTAAACTGATCTTTTTCAAGTTTTAATACTCTTATCAACATGAGAGTCAACAAATGCTTGCTTTATGCAGCCATTTAACACAAAAGGATGACCCTCATGCATTGCAAATTTGCATCAAATTCAAAACAGAGTGATGCACAAAATAACTTAAAAGAAAATAATAATTTAAAACAATGAATAAAGTGTGCATGAAATAATAGGAGAAAGAAAACGTTAGGAACTTGTTACATTCACCCACACAAGGGCTGAGAAATCACACACAACCCCCTTTGAATGAATGAATGAATGAAAAACTGTATTAACAGATTGCAGAATGGGTACAGTACAGTACAGCTCAATACATACAATTGTTAAGGGGATGCAGACCAGAGAAAGACTTTCGTCTTGTTTACATCAGGGTCCCCCATTTTCAATTCATTGTAACATATATGACATACATGACATACAGATAGACAGTACTGCTACATCTCTACATTTATGACATACCAGATTTGCAATTACAGTACTGTTTGTGATACAAAAAGAGTCCAGAAAGAAAAGAGTATATACATTAGGCGTAGAAACTGTACATTGGATTGGGTAGGTGGGGGTGGGGGGGGACTGTACATTGGAGGTGGGGGGGGGGGGTTGGGTAGGAGTGGGGGGGGGGGGGGGGGGGTTGGGTAGGAGTGGGGGGGCGGGGGGGGTTGGGTAGGAGTGGGGGGGCGGGGGGGGTTGGGTAGGAGGGGTGGGTGGGGGCTGTACATTGGAGGTGGTTGGGTGGGTGGGGGGGGGGGGGTGGGTTGGGTAGGAGTGGGGGGGGGGGGGGTTGGGTAGGAGGGGTGGGTGGGGGACACTGTACAACTGTACAAACAACACTGTACATTGGATTATTGACAAGACCATACTTGGTAATTTACTGTACATTGGAGGGGGTTGTGTTCGGACATTTACAGGGGCCAGTTTCGAGTTGCAGTCTCCCTTAGGTGTTTTTTGAGAGTGTTTTTGAAAGTGGGTAGTGATTCACATTCCTTTACAGCTTTGGGTAGGGCGTTCCACATTGATGTGGCATAATTGCGAAACGTGTTTAGTCCCTTGTTTGAGCCGAATCTGGGTTTAACATGATTTGTGGAGCTCCCTCTGGTGTTGTGATCGTGGTATTCACTGACCTTTGGGAAGTATTTAGTCATGTACATGGGTACCTTGGTCGTGTAGTGTATCTTGTAGACCAGGCCCATTGCAAGTTGCTGTACTCTGTCGTCTACTCTAAGCCATCCTAGGTTGTCAAAGTGGGCAGGGGTGAGGTGGGTTCTAGGAGTAAGGTCAAGCAGTAGTCTGACCAGTTTGTTTTGAGATGTTTGTAATTTTGTTTTTAGCGCCTTTGAGGTGCTTTGGTACCATGAGGTGCTTTGGTACCATGAGGTGCAAGCATAGTCGTAGTACCCTTGAATGAGTGCTCCTGCTAGAGTCTTCAGGGTATTCTTGTTTACCAGTGAGGAGATCCGGTACAAGAAACGAGTTCGTTGGTTGACTTTTTTTATTACATTGGATGCCATTTTGTCACAGGAAAGATTTGCCTCTAGGATGGAACCCAGGTAGGTAATATCTTCTTTCCTTGTGACAATATTGTCACCCACTGTAACTGAGAAGCCGTCGGTCTTGCTGAGTTTGTTATTTGAACCGAAGAGAATGGACTCTGTTTTGCCCATGTGTAATGTTAGTTTGTTATCAGCGAGCCATATGCAGATTTTGCTTAGTTCTGAGCTGAGGGTTTTTTCAACCTGTAACTTGTTCTTGTCAGAGACCAGCAGGGCTGAGTCGTCCGCAAACAGGAACAAGTTGCAGTCACAAGCTGACGACATGTCATTTGCATAAATTAGGAACAGTAGCGGACCTAGTATGCTTCCTTGTGGAACACCACAGTTTACTGTTTACTTTGACAGCCTTTTACATTGTTTTTGATTGATTGATTGAAAACTTTATTAACAGATTGCAGAATGGGTACAATACAGTACGGCTCAATACACACAATTGTTAAGGGGATGCAGACCAGGGCCCTATTCCCCGTACCTGGTTCAACTAAGTCGATCAAAAGTCCCATTATCCAGATTCAATTAACCCGATGTTTGAATCCAGGCTTTCCCTGTTCCTCGAACGCTGATTCACTCTCGTTAATTCAAACCAGACTTGATACTCAGGATAATTGCGTGCGGCCACCTCACCTGAAAAGACAGCAGGTGTCGATCGCAGAAATCCTGATTTCCTAACGGCATTGATTGATTGAAAACTTTATTAACAGATTGCAGAATGGGTACAATACAGTACGGCTCAATAGCCTCGCAGACAAGTTAAATGCATAATCTATAGGCAAATTTTAATTCCCTCATTACCCAAATCAATCAGATTATATTTCTTTAAATGTGCCAGCTGGCAGTAGGCTTAATTGAATGAATAATCGAATGAGTTCAACTCTTTCAGAATAAGTAGATAAAAACAAGCCCAAAGAGTATCTAATTGATATGAATTAATAGATACTTATGAGGATATCTGTACTGTATGTGCTTAGGTATCATGTACTATATAAATACATGGTTCCCAAAGTTTTCAAGGCGCACCCCCGAAATAACGTGTCAGAGAGGGAGTTGGAGGCTATTAACAGTTTCACTATTAATCAGGTTTTAATCTGTTTCGGACATCATCCATACATGCATTGAATTTATTAACCTTTGTTTTATACCAGTGACACCAGTCATGTTCATCATCAGATAACAGTGCTTGAACAGATAAATAAATTTTCTCAAATTCATTAATGTCAACGGCATATTCAATTTCTCAAATCCGTCAAACAGCGCATCTCATCAGACATTTTAATCCCAGTTACAATATCACAATAACGTGTGAGTGACAGTGATACAATTAAACAATCCACAGATTCAGATTCCTCATAATTCATAATCCACAGTCCATGCATAAAGACGCTTCAATTTATGCTTGAATGAAACACAATCTGGGCGCTCCGTTAAGCAAATACATCCACAGCCGAGAATATGAAACTAATCAGAGCCAAACGCCCGATAGGTTTCATTCATAAAAAATATCCCTGCAGGATTCACATTTGCAATGCTCCGCGTTATTAAAATAACCACTTGTGTGTCGCGACGCGCAAACGCCATATCCGTATAACTATGACGTGCATTATTTAGGACAAAGTAAATCTAGAGGCTGAATATGATTTATTATCAGCATTTTAGGTCTATTATTTTACATTTCAAAAGCCCCCTCTAGAAAAACTAAGCACAAAAACATAATTCAGAATGGTATAATGGGATCTAGACTGTGAGAATTATTTCAGAGAGCGAGCTGGGATTTCTTTGCGAGGGTGTGGCCATGCAGGTTATCCAGCTAACTGAACTAAACCCTGCCCTCGACCAGGTTCAAACTTTTCGATCTGTTGCCATAGCGATTTAGAAAATCCGACGTCGGGGAACGGAAAGGTCTGGCTTAAGTCAAGCTATGCTGAAAACTATCCAGCTAACTCAGTTAGCCAGGTACGAGGAACAGGGCCCTGTTAAACAGAGATCCTAACAGAAAATATATACAGGCTAATAGCCTTGGCCCCAATATCTGAAGTGTTATCGAGACATAATGAATACACTTAGTTGTAGACTGGACTCAAGTTTACTCACTTTGACATACTGGTACACATATATATCATCTGGGTCTGTAAGGACCCAGGCGCAATAACAGGAACGAGAGAGAGAGAGAGAGAGAGAGAGAGAGAGAGAGAGAGAGAGAGGCAGGACACAACAGAGTGTAGTTTGTAAATAAGCTTTACTCGTTCTTCACAAGGCTTTAAACTACAACAATGAAACAATAATTGTACCGCAGCCTAAGCTGGCAGATAATGGTAACAACGGGGGAGACAAGAAACGTTTACGAACCGGCAGGGGAGTAACAGGACAGCACAGACTATATAGGAGGACTAATCACACTGATGACTAACAAGACACACCTGGACGACAAACACACAAGCTGACATTAACAATATAAAACAAGACAGGACTGAATAACAATTACATACAAATACAACATTAAACCAGACCGGGAAACACACTCAGGAATGCAATACACACATTGAACATTGGGGCACATATTAGAGACAACAAGAGACACATATGGAGACTGATTAACATAGGCAATAATAACACATTGAGTCCAGGGAGTACCGGGAACACTCCACTAGAGGGAGGTGTAGGGCAGTCAGGGATCTTGTAGCCAGCCTGCTGATCGGGAGGGATTGAACCAGACAAGGTCATGCACCAGAATTATATAGTCCCTACTGCATATCACTACATCCCTCTTGTTTAGCTGTAGTGCCCCATATATACTTTCCCAAAATGCAAAACCTTCCTTAGCAGTATGTAGTGTGCAGTACTCGTTGCAGAACAACACTATCAATAGTCGACTGAAATCAAATAGTGAAATCCTCCCTTTTTTTTATCTTTTCTTTTCTTTTCTTTTTTAAACATTCAACCTTCAAGACATTTAATGAAAACAAAGTAAGAGTCCCCGTGATGACTCAGACTGGTGCTGCCCCCTGGTGTTGTTCTGGCCCTCTAGTGGCTATACTACAAAATACAGAGGATTCTTCTTCTTCTTCTTCTTCTTATAAATCTATTATATTATTTTTGTGCCATATTGTGTGCTGCTCATCATGTCACATATAGTCTTTGTAATAATCTGGTCTGTTTACAACCCTCCCACGTTTTGTGCCTCTGGGCACCTGTGTGGCACAGAGTGGGTTCTGGTGGCACAGAGTGGGTTCTGGTGGGTCACTGTGTGGCACAGAGTGGGTTCTGGTTCTGGTGGGTCACTCTGTAGTGTCTCTGGTCTCTCTGTAGTGTCTCTGGTCTCTCTGTAGTGTCTCTGGTCTCTCTGTAGTGTCTCTGGTCTCTCTGTAGTGTCTCTGGTCTCTCTGTAGTGTCTCTGGTCACTCTGTAGTGTCTCTGGTCTCTCTGTAGTGTCTCTGTAGTGTCTCTGGTCTCTCTGTAGTGTCTCTGGTCTCTCTGTAGTGTCTCTGGTCTCTCTGTAGTGTCTCTGGTCTCTCTGTAGTGTCTCTGGTCTCTCTGTAGTGTCTCTGGTCTCTCTGTAGTGTCTCTGGTCTCTCTGTAGTGTCTCTGGTCTCTCTGTAGTGTCTCTGGTCACTCTGTAGTGTCTCTGGTCTCTCTGTAGTGTCTCTGGTCTCTCTGTAGTGTCTCTGGTCTCTCTGTAGTGTCTCTGGTCTCTCTGTAGTGTCTCTGGTCTCTCTGTAGTGTCTCTGGTCTCTCTGTAGTGTCTCTGGTCTCTCTGTAGTGTCTCTGGTCTCTCTGGTCTCTCTGTAGTGTCTCTGGTCTCTCTGTAGTGTCTCTGGTCTCTCTGTAGTGTCTCTGGTCTCTCTGTAGTGTCTCTGGTCTCTCTGTAGTGTCTCTGGTCTCTCTGTAGTGTCTCTGGTCTCTCTGTAGTGTCTCTGGTCTCTCTGTAGTGTATCTGGTCTCTCTGTAGTGTCTCTGGTCTCTCTGTAGTGTCTCTGGTCTCTCTGTAGTGTCTCTGGTCTCTCTGTAGTGTCTCTGGTCTCTCTGTAGTGTCTCTGGTCTCTCTGTAGTGTCTCTGGTCTCTCTGTAGTGTCTCTGGTCTCTCTGTAGTGTCTCTGGTCTCTCTGTAGTGTCTCTGGTCTCTCTGTAGTGTCTCTGGTCTCTCTGGTCTCTCTGTAGTGTCTCTGGTCTCTCTGTAGTGTCTCTGGTCTCTCTGTAGTGTCTCTGGTCTCTCTGTAGTGTCTCTGGTCTCTCTGTAGTGTCTCTGGTCTCTCTGTAGTGTCTCTGGTCTCTCTGTAGTGTCTCTGGTCTCTCTGTAGTGTCTCTGGTCTCTCCCCCTCTCTCTCTCTCTCTCCCCCCTCTCTCTCTCTCTCTCTCTCTCTCTCTCTCCCAACAAGTAGTCTCTCTCTCTCTCTCTCCCGCTCACTCTCTCTCTCTCTCTCTCTCTCTCTCTCTCTCTCTCTCTCTCTCTCTCTCTCTCTCTCTCTCTCTCTCTCTCTCTCTCTCTATCTCTCTCTATCTCTCTCTATCTCTCTCTCTCAACAAGTACAGGTGTAAAACAAAGCACAGTTCTGGAATTCCTATTTGTAAAATGTGATCTAGTTGAAGATGATTTCATAATATGGTTTCATTGGTAGGAGGAAATCCTATAGTGATATGTATACATGTGTGAAAGTAATTATATGATATGAGCCATATGGCCGTCTTGAATAACACTTAAGGGTTATGTCTGCATGTCCTCAGCAACAGGTGTTTCTTTGAGCTGTTAACAGCGCCCTCCAGTGGCCACCGCCTGAACAACACCTCACTAACAGTGTACCTGAAACAAACAAGACTATCTATCAAGGCATGTTTTGGATAACGCATGTGGCTCAGCCAATGAGAAAGCCCCTCTCTCTCTCTAGGCTATACTGGTATCTCTCTCTGCGGGGGAGGGGCCCCCTGCCATAGGAATGGCATACTTGGAAAACTAGGTCACATCACTGCAGATATTAAAAGTTAACGAGAAAGCGTGACAGGTCATCACCGAGGAGACGAGCGGTGAAGACAAGTGAGTATTTAGCTCGTGTGTCGCTGGGGAAAAGACCCGTTGGCTTGTTGTTTCATCTATTCATTCGCTTCTACTATGTTGTCCAACCTCGATTTCTATCAGCAATTAGCGTTCTGTTCACGATACATTTTTACTTTCACCCGGCTTGTGGTGTTTTAGGCAGCATTCAAAATGCAGTGCACATTTTTTAAAGGTGTTGGCCTCTCAATCATAGCATAGTGAGAGTGAATGGCCGTCAGAAGGGTCACTGGTCGGTCGGTCGGACGGCCCTTCTGACCCCTTTCATCCTCTTCAGTAACACAAGGCTCTGGTTCATTCCTGTGATATCCAATCAAATCACAGAGCAGCCACCTCATCATCCGACCTCTGACCTCTGCCCCCGTTCCTGGATGCCTGGACATTTCCGTGAGGGAACCTGACAACATTATGATTAAATGCTCTTAACATCTTCCCCAGAGTCAGACAAGAAGATAGAGATACCAAGTGGCTCTCTGTGCGTTCAGTAGAAAGCTATCCGACTGCAAGCTAACCTATAGCTTAGAACTCTGGGAGAGGTGTGTTTGGCCAACAGCTTTTGGGGTAAGCTAGGCCAGCTTGCAGCCATATATCTTTCTACTGAACACACAAAGTCGTACAACAAAACGGACACCATTTCTGAGTCGAAGAGTTGATTTGGGTGGAATTCCCAATGGGGGTGCGGGGGGGTCGGGTTGGGCTGGGCTGGGTGGGGGGGGGGGGGGTAATGGGACGGGGGCTGAGTAGGCGTTTCATCCTCTCATCATGACCCACTAGCGTGTCATAAACACACATCTTTCAGGTGTATGATGTCCAGGGGTGTAAAAAGTACCCAGAAATTATACTTAAGTGAAAGTATGGGTACCGTCTCAAAATCTTACTCAAGTAAAAGTCAGAGTATCTGGCTAAAAACACACTTGAGTAAAAGTAAAAAAGTTTCTACTTTTAAATGTACTTAAGTACTAAAAAGTAAAAGTAAAAACTTTTTTTATTTTGGGGCAATGAAATGTTCCGTTTCGTCCTCTTCATCACTCGTACTATCGTTTGTGGCCATCTTCTGTAGCTCGTCACTCTGACTGTCTATTCTTCTGATAGCAGGTGTTTAATCAAAGATTGTCTTTCTGGACTTGCACAAGGACCAATCGGCATGGGTATGGGCGGGTTCATTTTCCATTGATGGGGATTTGATTGGCTGTTTTTAAATAAAGCGCGGCCGCATGATTAATAACGTTAACGTTAGTTCGGCCAGAGAAACAAATATATACTAATTAAAATAGTTGGACCTGCGAGATTTGTACTTTGTACCTTTGCATTTTAAATGTAAGGAGTAAAAAGTATGTTTTATTTCTCTGAAAGGTAATTGAGTAAAAGTACAAGTATACAAACCTAATAATACTCAAGTAAAGTACAAATCCCCAAAAACAGTACTTGAGTATTGTAACAAAGTACAAATACTCAAGTACTTTACACCCCTGATGATGTCACATATCATGAGGTTGGTTTCTAAGATAGAATCATGAAGAAATATAAATATATAAACCTGTAAGGGCTAGTATACTATATAGCATACTCGAAACTATACTTATGTAAATAACCCAAGTTATGATTTAGCTCTAAAGAAGAGATAGCCCTGTTGCTTTTATTAAGTTATTTGTACCTGTTTTAGTGACTTCCTGTTTTGATCCTGTTTTAGATAGTATAGTGAATAATACTCCTCCATTTTGTCCCCTCGGGGGTAATCACAGTTTTCCATCATCACATTTATTAACCCTGACGTTAGACACTAGCTTTGACATTTAGCTAACCTACATGCAGTAGCAACTCAGTCCTTCCAAGTGTGAGTAATTATGATTCAGACGCTCCTGCGACAAGAACATGGTCCAGATTAAATCACCACCACCACCCAACTCATTTATGACCAAACGGTTTCCTTTAGGTTGTTTCCACCGGCGGCGGCGCTGAGAAGGGGGAGGAGCCGTGTGACTAACGAGCTCCAGATGACGGAGCTGCCTGTCGGGGGAGGAGCTGCATCAGCCCACAGCGCGGCACCGTGACCCGGACCCATCCACTCTACACACACACACACACACACACACACACACACACACACACACACACACACACACACACACACACACACACACAACACACACACACACACACACACACACACACACACACACACACACACACACACACACACACACACACACACACACACACACACACACAACACACACACACACACACACACACATACACACACACACACACACACACACACACACACACACACACACACACACACACACACACACACACACACACACACACACACACACACATCCACACACTCACATCAACACACACACACACACACACACACATCCACA
>NW_028174869.1:1466239-1571239 GCF_963971535.1 Notolepis coatsorum
CGTTCCTGGATGCCTGGACATTTCCGTGAGGGAACCTGACAACATTATGATTAAATGCTCTTAACATCTTCCCCAGAGTCAGACAAGAAGATAGAGATACCAAGTGACTCTCTGTGCGTTCAGTAGAAAGCTATCCGACTGCAAGCTAACCTATAGCTTAGAACTCTGGGAGAGGTGTGTTTGGCCAACAGCTTTTGGGGTAAGCTAGGCCAGCTTGCAGCCATATATCTTTCTACTGAACACACAAAGTCGTACAACAAAACGGACACCATTTCTGAGTCGAAGAGTTGATTTGGGTGGAATTCCCAATGGGGGTGCGGGGGGGTCGGGTTGGGCTGGGCTGGGTGGGGGGGGGGGTAATGGGACGGGGGCTGAGTAGGCGTTTCATCCTCTCATCATGACCCACTAGCGTGTCATAAACACACATCCTTTCAGGTGTATGATGTCACATATATCATGAGGTTGGTTTCTAAGATAGAATCATGAAGAAATATAAATATATAAACCTGTAAGGGCTAGTATACTATATAGCATACTCGAAACTATACTTATGTAAATAACCCAAGTTATGATTTAGCTCTAAAGAAGAGATAGCCCTGTTGCTTTTATTAAGTTATTTGTACCTGTTTTAGTGACTTCCTGTTTTGATCCTGTTTTAGATAGTATAGTGAATAATACTCCTCCATTTTGTCCCCTCGGGGGTAATCACAGTTTTCCATCATCACATTTATTAACCCTGACGTAGACACTAGCTTTGACATTTAGCTAACCTACATAATGCAGTAGCTCCGTCTCAGCAGCCACTCAGTCCTTCCAAGTGGTGAGTAATTATGATTCAGACGCTCCTGCGACAAGAACATGGTCCAGATTAAATCACCACCACCACCCAACTCATTTATGACCAAACGGTTTCCTTTAGGTTGTTTCCACCGGCGGCGGCGCTGAGAAGGGGGAGGAGCCGTGTGACTAACGAGCTCCAGATGACGGAGCTGCCTGTCGGGGGAGGAGCTGCATCAGCCCACAGCGCGGCACCGTGACCCGGACCCATCCGCTCTACACACACACACACACACACACACACACACACACACACACACACACACACACACACACACACACACACACACACACACACACACACACACACACACACATCCACACCACACACACACACACACACACACACATCCACACACACACACACACACACACACACACACACACACACACACACACACACACACACACACACACACACACACACACACACACACACACACACACACACACACACACACACACACACACACACACACACACACACACACACACACACACACACACACACACACACACACACACACACACACACACACACACACACATCCACACACTCACATCAACACACACACACACACACACACACACACACACACACACACACACACACACACACACACACACACACACACACACACACACACTTGAACCCTTTCATAGTAAAGGGGTTAACCTTCTGTCGTGTGGCGGTGAAAGGGTTAACGGCTGTCGTGTGGCAGTGAAAGGGTTAACCTTCTGTGAATCGTCGCAGTGGAAAGGGTTAACCCGTTTTTGGTAGTGCGGCAGTGAAAGGGTTAAACATTTGCCTCACTACACCATATTTTATATTTATTACTAAAAGATTTGCACAACATCTCTATACCTAATTTGAGCATTTCTGCATTTTGTTTGCATTTTGTACTTTCGTTTTGTATATTTTCTATAGTGTTGGGTCTTTGTTCTTTTCCCTTTTACTGTATGAAGCACCATCTCAGGGGGTTCACACAGAACCAAGCATTCACTGTAATGTACATGTAGCTTATATGTATATTATTATTATTATTATTATTATTATTATTATTATTATTATTATTATTATTATTATTATTATTATTATTATTATTATTATTACATGTCATTTAGTTTATTAGGATCCACTATTACCTACTCTCCTGGGGTCCACAAAAACATACATTGAGACTGTGCAACATATTACATCATAACATATTAGGCCTGTCCCCGACTAAGGATTTGTATAGTCGACTTACTACCCTCCCGGGGGAAAAAAAATATATATATAGGTTGGCAGTCGACTTCGGCTCCTTTCGATCGATTAGTGGACTATTCGACTAGTCGAGGTCAGCCCTATACCATATATAAACACAAGTAAACATGACAGAGACTAGTACACACACACACACACACACACACACACACACACACACACACACACACACACACACACACACACACACACACACACACACACACACACACACACACACACACACACACACACACACACACACACACACACACACACACACACACACACACACACACACACACAGAGAGAGACAGAATGCCTTCACATGCCACTCCTCTGTAGAATCATTTTGGAACTAAATACTAAATGCAATGATTGGTGGAGGCGGGACCCTTACAAAAAACTAAAAATCCATCATAATCAGTGTTGCTGCTAATCATTGACACATGCTATCCTGTAATAACCCCCCCCCCCCCCCGAAAATCTACTTTGCATTTGATATATTGCAAATATTTCACTTTTTGTAATTTTTTTTTTTTCTTTTTCGATAATTTGTGATGCCATCACACACACTGGCATTTAAATGGTTATAATTATTATATATCAGGGCTGAACTTGAATAAAAGATTTATGAAAGAAAAAGTGGTAAATTATTTCAACATATAATATTTTTATGGCCTTTTTGAAGAGGACAATTTAGACCCTTATTAGAGTATGAGAGAGAGTATGAGTATTTTTTTCAATCTGACATTACAAAAAAACTAAGAAATTCATCAAAATCAGTGTTGTTGCTAATCATTGACATATGTAACATATTTTAACAATAATTTGTGATGCCATCACAAACACTGGCTTAAAGGGTACAAATTCAAACATTCCTGCACCAGAATGCAGGAAATTAAGTCTTTGTAACAAAAAAAAATCCTGGTGGGGGACCCCCAGACCCCCTGCTTGAAAAGTGGCCTGACTGGGGCTATATGTTGCACTATATTTCCTGGCCTGAATGATTTCCCCAGTCCGGCCCTGGTTAAAAGCCTCCAATGCTTATTAGTGTGTGCGTTTGAACGTTTGCATGTTTCAACCATACATTTCCATTTATAAAAAAATAAATATATATATTTCTTTTACTTATTTTTTTGTGCCTCATATAATAGTGGGGGTCGCGGCTCTCTGACACCGTTACTTCGGGGGTCGCGGCCTGAACACCTTGGGAACCCCTGCCCTAGAGGAACAACCCTATTGATACTTGTCATCCCATGACCTTTTCTCTAGTGCCACGATCGGGCCAAACATCAACATCAATATATCTTGTTGAAGTGTTGTCTTGAACGAGACACTTAACCCCTAACTGCTCCCGATGAGCAGGTTGGAACCTCGGTTGCCCCCGGCCGTTGGCGTGTGGATGTGTGAGTGAACGGGTGAATGTAAGACATGAGTCGTGAATCGCTTTGGATAAAAGCTGTTATATAAACGACGCAGTCCATTTAAGGACGGCCAAGGACGGCTTGAAGAGAACTTCAACAACTCCAGCCCCCGACGCATGTGGCAGCCTGGCAGGGCATCCAGGCCGTCACAGATTATAAACTACTCTCCTCCAACCACTGACCCCTCCCTCCCTGACGAGCCCCCGGTTTGACAGACGACCAGGAGGCGCACATCAAGGCTGCCCCCCCCCCTGCTGCCCACCACCCCCCCCCCCCCACGGACATGTGTGCTGCGCTGAGCAGGACTAAGGCATGTAAAAGGCAGCTGGCCCTGATGGCTCAGAAACTGCGCTGAGCCTTAACTGACCGAGGTCTTAACTGACGTCTTCATGTCACCAGCGCAGGCCGTTGTTCCTGCATGATGCTTCAGAACCACCTCCATGGCGCCCCCTGGTGGCGACACACACACACCTCTGCAACGAGCCTCGATGACCCTGTAGCAGCAGCACTCACCCCCATCGTCGTGGCTCGTCTCAAATCTGGCCTTTCAGCCTCACTGAACACCAGTTCACCTGCCGTGGGAACAGGAGCACGGAGGACTCCGTCTCCTTGGCGCCACGTTCCGCCCTCTCTCTCCCACCTGGAAGACAACGACCTGGAGCTCAACACCAAGAGAAGCTCACGTGGACCTCAGGAAGAACAGAGCTGGACACGAGCCCGTCCATATCAACTAGGGCTGTCCCTGACTAAGGATTTGGATGGTCGACTAGGATTGTCCAACATTTTTTATTTTTGTATCATTCCATTTGGGCTGTGGGGGGTGCTTAATGTCTGAAGGCGTCGACTGAAGGCTTCTTGTCCTCTGTGGGGGGGGGGGGGGGTGCTTAATGTCTGAAGGAGTCGACTGAAGGCTTCTTGTCCTCTGTGGGGGGTGCTTAATGTCTGAAGGAGTCGACTGAAGGCTTCTTGTCCTCTGTGGGGGGGGGGGGGGGTGCTTAATGTCTGAAGGAGTCGACTGAAGGCTTCTTGTCCTCTGTGGGGGGGGGGGTGCTTAATGTCTGAAGGAGTCGACTGAAGGCTTCTTGTCCTCTGCAAAAGCATGCAATTGGTCCACTGATGGATACATCTTGATATTTGTCTAGTCTAGTGTGTTCATTAGATGGTGAAATCCTCTTTCAGTGCCTCTGTGCCTGTTTTCTTAGGCAGTTAGCCTCTGGTATGCGTGCCATTAGCGTTAGCCACGCTTCTAGCCCTCTTTTCTTTTGGAAAGAATGATAAAAAAATATATATAAATCTTTTTATTTTTTTAATTTATTATATTCGACTAAGAGGTTGGCCAGTCGACTACGGCTCCTTTCGACCGATTAGTCGACTAATCGATTAATAGGGGTCAGCCCTAATATCAACGGGACATAGGTTGAGCGTGTCTCCAGTTTCAAATGCCTGGGTGTCCACATCTCCAAGGACCTCTCTTGGACCCTCAACACCTCGTCACTGCAGGTCGAAATGGTAAACGGTCAATTTATCCAAAGTGCTTTACAATTCTTTGTTCCTCACATTCTTACACATTCACACACCGACGGCGGAGGCGGTGACCACGCAAGGAGCCACTGGTCAAGAAGGTTCACCACCAGTGTATCCTCTTCCTGAGAAGCCCACCTGTCTCCTCAGATTCTGGTGACCTTCTACCCATGATGTGTCATAGAAAGCATCCTCACACCTCTCTGTACTACACCTTACCGTCTCCTCTTCCTCACACCTCTCTGTACTACACCTTACCGTTTCATCTTCCTCACACCTCTCTGTACTACACCTTACCGTCTCCTCTTCCTCACACCTCTCTGTACTACACCTTACCGTCTCCTCTTCCTCACACCTCTCTGTACTACACCTTACCGTTTCATCTTCCTCACACCTCTCTGTACTACACACCTTACCGTTTGGTCTTCCTCACACCTCTCTGTACTACACCTTACCGTTTCATCTTCCTCACACCTCTCTGTACTACACCTTACCGTTTGGTCTTCCTCACACCTCTCTGTACTACACCTTACCGTTTGGTCTTCCTCACACCTCTCTGTACTACACCTTACCGTTTGGTCTTCCTCACACCTCTCTGTACTACACCTTACCGTTTCATCTTCCTCACACCTCTCTGTACTACACCTTACCGTTTGGTCTTCCTCACACCTCTCTGTACTACACCTTACCGTTTGGTCTTCCTCACACCTCTCTGTACTACACACCTTACCGTTTGGTCTTCCTCACACCTCTCTGTACTACACCTTACCGTTTGGTCTTCCTCATACCTCTCTGTACTACACCTTACCGTTTCATCTTCCTCACACCTCTCTGTACTACACCTTACCGTTTGGTCTTCCTCATACCTCTCTGTACTACACCTTACCGTTTGGTCTTCCTCACACCTCTCTGTACTACACCTTACCGTTTGGTCTTCCTCACACCTCTCTGTACTACACCTTACCGTTTGGTCTTCCTCACACCTCTCTGTACTACACCTTACCGTTTCCTCTTCCTCACACCTCTCTGTACTACACCTTACCGTTTGGTCTTCCTCACACCTCTCTGTACTACACCTTACCGTTTGGTCTTCCTCACACCTCTCTGTACTACACCTTACCGTTTGGTCTTCCTCACACCTCTCTGTACTACACCTTACCGTTTGGTCTTCCTCACACCTCTCTGTACTACACCTTACCGTTTGGTCTTCCTCACACCTCTCTGTACTACACCTTACCGTTTGGTCTTCCTCACACCTCTCTGTACTACACCTTACCGTTTGGTCTTCCTCACACCTCTCTGTACTACACCTTACCGTTTGGTCTTCCTCACACCTCTCTGTACTACACCTTACCGTTTGGTCTTCCTCACACCTCTCTGTACTACACCTTACCGTTTGGTCTTCCTCACACCTCTCTGTACTACACCTTACCGTTTGGTCTTCCTCACACCTCTCTGTACTACACCTTACCGTTTCGTCAAACTCTTCCTACATTCTCAGGACTTTCTATCCACCTCAGTCCCACGAGTTCGCACTGAGTTTGAGAAGAGGGCTTTTGTGTACTCTGCTCTGTTTACCTGGAATGGACTTCAAAAATCTCTTAGGCTTTTATTACTTCTTTGCACAGCTTTAAAACGCTAATTACTGACCTATTAATGACCGATATGGGAGTATGTGCAAATGCTTCTCACGTTACTTCCTACTGGTTACTGTACACGCTGCATTAATGTTATGTTTGATGCTTAACCTAACCCGACCTTCCCTCTCAATCAATGCCCTGTAACTAGGGCTGGGCACCGAGAACAGGTTCTGATAGGAACCGGTTCCCAACTTCCGGTTCTGGAAAAAAAATTATAATATTTTTTTTAACTTTGTTAATTAATACCCTAGTTACAGTACAGCAACCAAATTAAACTGTGTCAAGTCAACTGACAATGTGAATAGTATGAAAAAAATTAAAGATAAAAAAAATATACATATCTCCTGCGAAATAAGCCGTGACCTGTTTTGACCTCTGCACCTGAAAGAATCGGAATCGAGAATCGTTTAGAACAGGAATCGAAATGGAGAATCGGAATCGGAACCGAAAATCGTTCAAATCCAAACGATGCCATCCCTACCTGTAACCCCCCCCCCCCCCCCCTCTTACCCCCCCCCCATTCTTTATATGTTAATTTACTGTCCTCTATGGATGTTCTTGACTTTGTTTCACGTCAGGTGTTGCTCGAAAAAGAGCTCTTTGAGCTCAAGCGTCTTACCTGGTGAAATAAAGGTGAAATAAATAATAATAACCAACGGCATCACAGTCTGGTACGGCCACTGCTCCGCCTCTGACCGGAGAGCACTGCAGAGGGTGGTGGTGAAAACTGCCCAGCGCATCACCGGCACATCACTCCCTGCTATTGAGTCTATCGATCACAAACGGTGTCTCTGAGGAGGAGGAAGGCACGCAGCATCATCAAGGACACCTCTCATCCCAACCATGGACTGTTTGCCCTCCTCCCCTCTGGGAGGCGCTACAGGAACCTCCGCTCCAAGTCAAGCAGACTCAGGAACAGCTTCTTTCCCTCAGCTGTCATCTCCCTGAACTCTGTACCATGTTGACAGCCCCGTCCACCCCCCCCCCCCCCCCCCACTCTCTCAATCTCTCTCTCTAATAACTACCTACCTCGATATAGTCTATACCCATATGACACTGTGTGACGCCATGCACAATACTGTATATACCGTATATAGTCCTGTTCACATACCTGTTCACATACCTGTATATACTATATCTATATCTGTATACATTCCATACCTACTCCTATTAGTTATACCACTGTCAAAACTCAAAGTATGGCTTACTACCATACTGTATTCATACTGTATCACTGTACATAATAATACTGTACATACATCAGATTAGCATATTTACTCAGTAGCTTTGTTATATATATATATATATTCCATTTAATAACTTGTACATGTACTTTACTGTTACATTTGCACTCTGATTAGTTGTGCTGTACAGTGACAATACAGCTAATCTTTAAAGCCCAAACCCATAATGCTTAATGTAATAATGCTTAAAGCTGCAGTAGGCAACTTCAGAGAATCATTAGTTTACCTGAGTGAGTTTACCTGAGTGAGTTTACCTGAGTGAGTTTACCTGAGTGAGTTTACCTGAGTGAGTTTACCTGAGTGAGTTTACCTGAGTGAGTTTACCTGAGTGAGTTTACCTGAGTGAGTTTACCTGAGTGAGTTTACCTGAGTGAGTTTACTGAGTGAGTTTACCTGAGTGAGTTTACCTGAGTGAGTTTACCTGAGTGAGTTTACCTGAGTGAGTTTACCTGCCTAACAGAAGTAGTACAAGCTCTGCATCACTTTTTAAACACATGCGTAACATGTGAAATTAGCTTACCGTCTTCTCCAGAGAGAGACACAGGAAGATAGATACCAGTTACTCCTCTGTGCCTTAAATAGAAAGCTATCTGGCTGCCTGTTAGCCTAGCTTAGCACAATGAATGGAAGCGGACATGACCGGTTAGCCTTCGGGAGAGGTGTTAGTTGGACAATGCCTAGGCTAACCGGTCATGTCCGCTCCCATTCATTGTGGCTATTGATGCAGGGAGATTGTTTTTGGACAATCAGATGTTTTTGGAGCGCTGTTCCCAGGGTCACATGGGAAAACTAAGACCACCAACTGAAGTTGACTACTGTAGCTTTAAT
Source organism: Notolepis coatsorum (assembly GCF_963971535.1). Lineage (NCBI taxonomy): Eukaryota > Metazoa > Chordata > Actinopteri > Aulopiformes > Paralepididae > Notolepis > Notolepis coatsorum. The sequence continues at coordinate 1,474,983 of NW_028174869.1, forward strand.
ACCATATTGCCAAATTATTAAATGGCCAAACCCAGATTACCCAATGCCGTAATGCTTAATGCACAAACTCCATAATGCTTAATGCCATAATGCTTAATGCCCAAACTCCATAATGAGTAATGCCCAAACTCCATAATGCTTAATGCCATAATGCTTAATGCCCAAACTCCATAATACTTAATGCCATAATGCTTAATGCCCAAACTCCATAATGCTTAATGCCCAAACTCCATAATGCTTAATGCCATAATGCTTACTGTAAAAACACCATCAGAGAGAGAGAGAGAGAGAGAGAGAGAGAGAGAGAGAGAGAGAGAGAGAGAGAGAGAGAGAGAGAGACACACACACACAGAAGGAGAGATTTATTTAGCTGTGCTGACAGACAGTGAGACTGATGGATGGTGGAGCCGCTAACAGACAGGAGGAGAAGCCATTTAGACAACTTGGCTTCCGCTGACTTCCATCATGAGACTCATTTCTCTTGTTTCCTCCCTCTGACCTTTGTTTTTCTTCAGGTTTCTGGCACACGACTCAGGATGTGACGTAATACATGTCTTAAGAATTAGGACAGACACAGGACACGTACTCTTATTAGTCTGAGCACACAAACCAAATGTGACGGATGATACTGGTCTGCGTTGTGTTTGATGTTAAATGAGAATGTCCCGAGGGGGGAGTCGAACAGGGGGCTCCCGCGCCGCGGGCGACGACACAGGCCGCTGCACTAAGAAGTGAATTCACTCCTAACTACCGTACCTATGCGTCTGTTAACCCTGTTATGGGGAAGTGAGTTTAACTTACCAGCCCGCACTGCCACAGTCACTCGTCAACACACCTGTTTCCGTGACTGTGGACATACCCACGGGCTTCCCCGTTACACAAACACATACTCTTGTTAGGTCATTATAACAGTTTATTACATGGCGTTTTCACCTTTCGCCGAAGTGCTTGCTTGTGATTGGTCAATAGCGCTCGTCAGAGGTCCGATATTACTCGATAACGGACCTCTGTGGAACAATAATGACCGCTGTGCGCAGCTGTTCGCAATCAAGCCCCACTGACACACACTGTTTCAGTGCAATCAGACACACCTGCCGGGCTGCCGGCGATAATAATAATCACTTTATTTGGGCTGACAGAGCCACAGAACAACTGCGTCTGCATTTGATCTCGTCTTGTCGATTTTGTAAAATGAATTAGGTATATTGTTAGTAAGTTAGCCATGTAATAAGCGGGATAATGTATAGCTATACTCGGCCATCGTCGCAAAATAATTGACCTTCACTGACGTTTAAAACATCTCGCCGAGGCGCCTCTGTATTTTAAACTCTGTGTCGGTCAATTATTTCGCGACAATGAGCTCGTAGCTATACATTATCCCTTACTTAACTCACCTACTAGTTGATTATTATACCATGGTCATTAACCCTTTCACTGCCGCACTACCAAACTGTTAACCCTTTCACTGCCACACAACAGCAGGTTAACCCTTTCACTGCCACACTACAGTTTAACTCATCTACTAGTTGATTATTATACCATGGTCATTAAAACAGTTTAACTCACCTACTAGTTGATTATTCTTCTTATACCTCTTATTGCCAACAATATAAAACTAAAAGCATTCGCAAATGTTGGTGAAAGTTTTACACTTTTCCATTGGTGTGGCTTCCTTCCCAGTATAAGTCAGCTGTGTTAATGACGAGCAGCTTTGACAGCTGTGCCCTGTGATGTTGCTATGGTTACAGGTTGATGACGAGCAGCTTTGACAGCTGTGCCCCGTGATGTTGCTACGGTTACAGGTTGATGACGAGTAGCTTTGACAGCTGTGCTCCGTGATGTTGCTACGGTTACAGGTTGATGAATAGCAGTTCCCACTCTCCAGGACATTTACACCAGGCGTTGCACGGCCAAGGCTAAGAAAATAATCAAAGACTCTAGCCACTCAAACAAGATTCAAGATTCAATAGTTTGATTCGTCACATACTTACCAGGGCATACAGTGAAATGCGGGTGGCCATGCCCGCTTCGATTGTGCAATAATACTAAATAATAAAATAGACATAATAAACAGGTATAAAATATACATAGAAATAGGCATGATAAAATAAACTTGCTAAGGTCCTGAGATACAATGTGCAATACAATGTTCGCTACGGATTTAAGGCACAACAACTGCCTCTTTGCACTGCTACGGTCAGGCAAGCACTACCTCATGGTCGGTACAGAGAGACTCAGAAGGAGCTTCTATCACCAGGCCATCAGGAGGCTCAACGACTCCATGTAACACTAACCCATCCATTCTACATTCATTGCACACATCCACATTTCCCTCCCATCCCAATTTAGTCGTTATGCCAATTCCCCCCTCCCCTTCCTGGTCGTTGCACGCATGTACCCCCCACTGGTCGGTCTAGGGATCGCTGAAGTCAATCACATGCTTCCTCCGATACATAGGAGACAGCCAGCAGCATCTTTTCACCTGCCAGCGCGGACTCTCATTGGTGAAGTGCAGGGACGTGCACAGGACTTTAGAGGGGCAGGTGCTCAAAGGCTGAAAAGGGCACTGGGCCTGTGCTATTTTTGGGGGCCCTTTTTGGGCAGGGAGGGGCCTTTTTATGCTTTTTGGGGGGTTTTGGTGATCAAATATTGAATATTGAACTATAATAATCAGTGCAGGAGCTCACTTATCCTTGAAAGACACTTTTATCACTGACTTAAAAGGCCCATACATCTCCATAAATGTTCAGGGCGGAGGGAATAAGTGCTTACCCTACAGACCCCAAGTCTGTTAGGACAGCAGACTTGGTTGGCACTGCTCAAAACGTACCTTTTTAATAGCTTTTAAATTAATTATTATCTTTATTTCATTGTCTTATTTTTCTTTATTTCTATAATTTTTTTTTTTTTTTTAAACTTTGGCCATTCCCCTGGCTCTTTTTAGCGTTTATCGCATTTACTCTGGTCAAGAATGACCGACAGAAACAGGCTGAAGGGGTACAGATGGGGGGGAAGACACTCTGGGCACGGCTGCAGTCCGGGATTCGAACTCGCTAAACCCCAGATCCGTGACGAGCACGGTTGTCCCCGGCGCCGAAATATCATTGTTTTATGTAGTTTTTTTTTATCATTTTATTTGTTCTTTTTTAATGTCAACATATTATTTAAATTATTCAAATAGAACTCAAACATGTTCCGTTGTGATGTCACAGTATGATGTCAAAATAGAACATTCTAGAACATTTGTGATGTCACAGTATGATGTCATAATAGAACATTCTAGAACATTTGTGATGGCACAGTATGATGTCATAATAGCACATTCTAGAACATTTGTGATGTCCCAGTATGATGTCATAATAGTACATTCTAGAACATTTGTGATGTCCCAGTATGCCATAATAGAACATTCTAGAACATTTGTGATGTCACAGTATGATGTCAAATAGAACATTCTAGAACATTTGTGATGTCACAGTATGATGTCATAATAGCACATTCTAGAACATTTGTGTACAGTATATATTCAACAATTCTCTCAGAAGTTTTTAGCAGCAGTAGCTGCACTCCAATGGACAATGTAGTTGATGACGGGGTCCAGTAGAAGAAGAAAAAGAAGGAGAAGAAGGAGAAGAAGAAGAGCCCATAAAAAGAATTGCGGAGGGCAGTAATACGCCACGATGCGTCTACTCTGCCGGAAATTCAAATAAGAAGAAGAAGAAGAAGAAGAAGTTCTCAGATCTCAGAAGACAAGTGAATATCTCACTTGTTATTTCCGGCTACTTGTCTGTAAGCTTGAATATATTCTGTAGATACAATTTAAAATCCCCACATGGAAAAGGAAACAATGTCCTGTACAATCCTTAATGAGCTGCGTCTGGAGGGAAGGCTCTGTGATGTGGTTATTAAAGTCAACAGCACTGAGTTGAATGCCCACAAGGCCCTCCTGTGTGACTGCAGTGACTATTTCAGGTAAGTTTAGCTTGGTTCAGGTTAGCTGATGCTATTGCTGATCTGATTGTGCTCCTTGCCACTGCACAAATGGCCTTCTGTATTTATATTTGAATTGTATGTTTTTTGTTTAATGCCATGTTTTTAGGTTGAAACTTGTTGTGTGCCGTGTTGGTCAGGACTCCCTGGAAGAAGAGATCTTGTATCTCAAGGGACATTCCTGGATAAATAAAGGATAAATAAATAAAATAAAAAAATATGATGTCATAATCAAACATTCTACAACATTTGTGATGTCACAGTATGATGTCATAATCAAACATTCTAGAACATTTGTGATGTCACAGTATGATGTCATAATCAAACATTCTAGAACATTTATGATGTCACAGTATGATGTCATAATCAAACAAGCTAGAACATTTGTTATGTCACAGTATGATGGCATAATAGAATGGTGTTTTTACAGTTCAACAATTCTCTCAGAAGATCTCAGATCTCAGAAGACAAAGTGAAGATAACGTTCATAACGTTATTTCGCGCGACTGTACATTGTAGCCCAGCTGTCAACTGTACATTGTAACGTGCAACTGTACTTTGTAACGTTAACACAACACAGCTGATTGATTGATTGATTGATTGAAAAGTTTATTAACAGATTGCAGAATGGGTACAGTACAGTACAGCTCAAAACATACAATTACAGTAGCAGTGATCGCCTGCTGCGTCCATCGCGTATATATATATACCGTATTAGCGCTTTAATATGGCGAGTTCTGTGATTAATGTGATTGACCAGCGTTAATGTGATTGACCAGCGTTGCTAATATGAACCAAAGGCTTTAATATGGCGCGTTCTGGCATCTGTGATTAACCGTGTTGAATGCGGGTCTGAACCAAGCGAGGACCTCATGCGCATGCGCGGCGAGCACCTGGGCGAAGCATGCTTTTGTGGGGGGGTCGAAAAGGAAATGCGCATTGCTTACCGGCGAATGCGGAAGCGCTCTTGCACTCTTGGGCTGGGATTAATATAGACGCGTTCAGGGTAGCTTGGTTAGTAAACAGATACCATACTGTACTTTTACTGTAAACAGATACTATACTCTACTTCTACTGTAAACAGATACTATACTGTACTTCTACTGTAAACAGATACTATACTGTACTTCTACTGTAAAAAGATACTATACTGCACTTCTACTGTAAACAGATACTATACTGTACTTCTACTGTAAAATTATACTATACTGCACTTCTACTGTAAACAGATACTATACTGTACTTCTACTGTAAACAGATACTATACTGTACTTCTACTGTAAAAAGATACTATACTTCTACTATGCTAAGATGCTATACTTCTACAGTGAACATATATTACTACACAGGACAGAATGTTGCTTACTGTTTACTCATCAGATATCTCTATACTCTGCGTCCCACAGAGCCCTCTTCACTCGCTGGAGCGACTCAGAGAAAGCAGTCTACACTATCCCTGGGGTGTCCCCGGGTATGATGCAGCTCATCATAGAGTACTCCTACACACGCTTTGTGCCGGTGACAGCAGAGAACGTGAAAGAGCTTCTGGTGGCTGCAGACCAGCTTCGCGTCACTGGCATAGTAGGAGCGTGCTCTGACTTCCTAGAAGGCCAGCTGTCTCTGGAAAACTGTGTCGGCATCTGGAGGTTCGTGGACATCTACTGCTGCCCTGACCTGAGGCGCAAGGCCCATCTCTGCATCGTGAGCCACTTTGAGGAGATGTTGCACGTCTCACAGGAGTTTGTGGAGCTGTCCCCGCAGCAACTGGTGAACATCATCGAGAGGGATGACCTGAACGTGAAGAGCGAGGAGACGGTGTTCGAGGCCGTCCTCCGTTGGATTGACCACTCCCGTGAGGAGCGTAAAACACACATCCCTTTGCTGCTGCCCAAGGTAACTAATTGTATTACTGTGCATTACGGGCGCCCCAGTGGCGAACCACATAGCGCGCTCAGCCACGACACGGCCAACCCGGGTTCGATTCCCGAACCCGTCGTTATTTGCCGAATGTCTTCCCCCCACTCTGTCTCCCATTCCTCCTCTATCTCTATCTACTGGACTGCCCAGTAGAAATAAAGCGATAAAACGCCAAAAAATTTAACTTAAAATAAAAATAAAAAAACACACATCCCTTTGCTGCTGCCCAAGGTAACTAATTGTATTACTGTGCATTACATTAACACATTCCCTGCCACTGGTTATATCCATCAATATAGCCAGTCTGCCACCACTCTAAGCCTATGGAGATGTTCACCTTCTTTGCAGGGCTATAACTTTTTAAATTGTATTGCTAAATTGACATTACTATGGCCCATTCAACATCAATTATCTATCGTTCAGGATGTAGGAACGTTAGACTTTTTCATTCATAGATTCATACAAAAATAGCTTCTAGAATATAAGTATGTTTTTATCGTTTTCTGCAGTAATTCCTAGAACGTGAGCTATAGGCCTAAACGCATATATAGATTATCGATTGCCGTCTATTCCCTAGACACGCTATATTAAAAAATTCAACTGTACATGATCGTATACGTTATGCGTCATCATGCGCGGATGAAAGGGGGGGGGGTCGTTTATACTTCCGTGATCGTCAGTAAATGCTTTATGTAGTATGGGTGATATATTGATCCGATCGGTTTGCAGTGAAATATGATCTCAATATTGCTGTACAGCGTGGTTTGGCAGACAACGCATGGCAGACAATAACGCTGTACAACGTGAACGGCGGTGGGGGAGACCACCCACCTAGATATGGAAAAAAATAATAAAGGATGAAATCATTTGCAAACATCTTAATTGTTTAGAATAGTCAAAAAAAGAAAAAAAATTATTACAATTTTTTTTGTCGCATAATTGTATTACCCAAAAAGGGGCATGGTCAAATCAAAATGGCCCTTTTTGCATGTTACCCCAAACAGAATTTAGAAAAAAATTATGATATATAGATATTTTCTCATGGTTTTTCATGTTACTACATTAAATACCAAACTTTTTGCTAGAGGATTTTTTGATATGCCACCCGAACAGGAATTTATGACCTTTTATGACCCCCTAGTCATAAAAAATAAATGTTTTGCATACATTTTTTGTATAAAATGTTCAAAAAATCTGGATGAGTGATATATCAAAAAATCCTCTAGCAGAAAGTTGTGGTATATGGATAGGAGGAAACGTGGCCAGTTTGGTGTGTGGAGGTACTAGAGAAATTGAGATTTTTTTGGTTTTATGTGTAATACAAACTCATAAAATCTCGTTTTGAGAAAAACGCCTTTAAAGTTTTGTATTGTCTGTAAATCAGGCTATGTATGACATATCAACAAACCATTTGGCACAAAGAAGCAGGATATAGATATGAATAAAGGTGGAAAGTTTGGTGTGTGTAGATGCTAGGGAAATGGTACATGTCTACCCTTTGGGAAAACGCCTTCAAAGTTCTGTATTGTAAAATGCCATACATTTTTATTTGAAACCGCTATTTACAAACACAACACCCAATCAAACCATTAGTAATAGACAACCTAAACACATGCCTGATAACTGAATAACATAATAACATAATAATAATGATGTAGTAGTAGTAACAGTTTAGTAACAAACAACACAACCGATTACTGTACCCCCTAATAGGCAAAACAAATATTTTAATAGATATCACTATGAAACTTTCCCAGTTTGTTATATACATATAAACTAAGAAAAAATATATTACAAGTTTTCTAAATTTTATGTTTATATATGCAAATGAGGCACTTCCCCATTCAATATGTGCACGGATGCAATCATGCAAAATGAGGCAAAATAAGCAACTAGTTTGAAAGAAGACATGTAAAGGGGCAACATTATACAAAAATCTCAAAATTGCCCCAAAATCAGGAAAAGGGTATTTTAGGTGGGTGGTCTCCCCTTAAAACAACACTAGGTTCCTTAGTACAGTGGTTCTCAAACATTTTGGTCCAAACTGTTCCCTAGCAACAGAAACCGTCCACAACCGATGTCTAAGTTGTACCCGCTGTCTGCTTGTCTCTTCCCAGGTTCGCATGGGCTTGATGAGGCCTGACTACTTGCTGAACAATGTCCAGAACAACCCTGTGGTGAGGGACAGCCACGACTGCAGGCCCCTCATCCTCAGCGTCCTGAACCCCCCTGGCTCCGACAGGCTCCCAAACCCCCTGACCCGCCCACGCCGGCCCCAGGAGGTCCTATTGGCCATCGGAGGAGAGAGTCAGTCTAATCATTACGGCAGCATGACCATGGAGGCTTATGATATCCGAGCCGGTGGATGGATGGACGTGAGCGTTGAGGGGGAGAGTCCCCGGGTCCACCACCACGCCACCTCTTATCTCCATGGTCTGGTCTACTGCGTCGGTGGCTATAACGACATAGGAGAGCGCCTCAGCAGTGTGCGCAGGTTCAACCCCGTCACTCGCAGCTGGCTGCAGGCGGCTCCCATGCACTCACGCCGCGTTGGGCTCAGCGTGGTCGTGTTGGACGGCTGTATCTACGCCATGGGAGGGTGGGACGGACACGTGGTACTGAACACCGCCGAGCGCTACGAGCCTGAAACCAACCAGTGGACACTGATCTCACCCATGCTGGAGCACAGGTGGGCCGCCGGGGCAGCAGCCCTCCAGGGCAAGGTGGGTGGAACTGAGGGACACAGGGTGCTAGATGAACACAAGGAACGTTAGATCAGAAATCATAAATATGTGTCTGGGTCCTTTGGTGCAATGTGGTATATTATCTAAATGAAACATGATTAATTCCCAAAGGTCTACAATCTACTGGGAACTGGTTCAATTGTAAGTTGGTAAAGCAACAGTCAACCGAGTATTTTAATCTTGCAAAAGCACATAGGAAAACAGTGGAAAACCAACTCTGTTCTGTTAATATTTAATATATATCAGAGAGAACATAACCAATCACTATAATTGATAAAGCTAAAAGAATAACTGACTAAAAGTAGTATTGACTAGATACAAGGGACTGGAAAGCTGGTCATGAAATTGGAAGCGAATAACTGTGTGTCTCTGTGTGGTCACAGGTGGTGGAATTTTAACACCATACATTTAAATACAGTCTTAAGATTACTCCTTTTCCCCCCTCTCCATAAACATGCCAACAATAGACTTTTGTAGTCTCATGCCAAGAGCTGAATAGGCTTGTCAGCCAACTGTAGTTTATAATGATTGAGAAGAAAGGTCTTAGAGTCACCCCGAGCTTGGAAGGGATGAAGGAATCAACCATTTGCTATTCAACTGCTATATACTTCAAACGAAATGGCTTCCTGTGTTTGCTGAGGGCCCGAGAGCATTTGCTACATCACTTCAAAGAGTGTCCTGTGTTTCTGCAGGCACCTAGTAAATGCCGGTAAAAAGATGCTCCTCCTGTCCTGCTAGGCAGATGAAAATAGCTTTGGTTTAAAAATGTAGTTTTAATGTAATTAGACATTTGTACTGTACAGGTAAATAACAGTAAAATACAGACCTTTTAATTTCAGTCAGTTTAAAACAACGTAGGCCGTTTTAGACCCATTAAAAGGATAATTTAGATAACAAAACTTAGTTTGGATTAAAGAAAAACGTTGCAAGTAGACTTAAAATACTTAGGGAATAATAAAATAACCTTTTACTTGAAAAATAGAAAAGATAGATTCCTTTGTTCTGTTTTTTACTTGAAAAATAGAAAAGATAGATTCCTTTGTTCTGTTTAAAACCAGAAAATAGACTATTTTACTAAAAGCTATAGAATTCTGTAAAAACACTAACCCACTTAGATAATAATATTAAGAAATAATCTTTAAATTTAAAAACAATAAAAGCTAAAGACAAAGTACCTTTAGCCGTTAAACTAAAAAGGCTAATGTTCTATTTTCAAGATAAGAAACGGCCGGCCCATTTAGCACTAGATCTTACCAAATAAGGAGTAATATGGTGTCAAATGGCGTCCGGTACGATTCAAAATGGCCGACGCCTAGAATAGCCAATTGGAAAGAAGGTAGACGCCCCCTAGCGATCGTCACAGGGCCTTTGGGTTCTTAAGGAGGAACTCGAGAAGAGACGAAAAACGGAACACAGCTGAACTCCATCCTCCAGACGATTGTACGAGGACAACACATCAACAACCGAGAGCATCAACAACAGAAGAGACGATGCAAATAGAACTTAGAGCGGAAACCATAGAAAGTAATTCAACCACTTGTGTTATTGATACCTTGGACTTCAAGCTCATATCTTTTCATAGGGAACGAGGTTTGAACCAAGCTTTTATTCATCATTAGTTTGTGTTTTTTGATTGAATAAACACAAACGCTGTTTTTAAAACTTTAGAACTTCGTTCCTTCATTCAAGCAGCATTTGGGTGAAGAGTATTAGACTTGTTTTGATACAACGAAGAGGAAGAAGACCACTATACCAGTTAGAATTATCAAGGCAATAGAGACTTAATATTAGATCAATAGACCATAGCATCAACATTAACAGACAATTAAAGTAGAATGAAATCAAATGGAATATATAAACTAAATTAGAATATTCTTTCTTATTACAGGTTTACATCTGTGGTGGCGGGTCACAGCTCACAGCTGAGTGCTACAGCCCAGACACCGACCAGTGGACTCTGATTGCCGCCATGAGCAGGACGCGTAGAGGACTGGGAGTCGCTGCATACGGAGGTCAAGTCTATGCGGTAGGTGCACACAGAGACAAATGCTTTATACTCAATATGTGAGGATTGGTTCATTCCCCGCCACACGCTTCTTAAGGTACTGTGATGATTGGTCCATTCCCCGCCACACGCTTCAGGAGCGATGATCAATTCCATCACGCACCTGTCGTAGTTTGTAATTAGCGCTCCAGAGGCTTCATATACTCGGACCTTCTTTCAATCGTGGTCGGGTCGTTTTGAATACTACTGCTTCTGCCTGCTTTCCCCCCGTTGTTGTGCCTCGTCTACTTTCCCTCCAGGACATCTTTGGATTGCCGCTGGTGAATACCTTGATCCTCCGTTTGGAGCTGCGCCTCGTTGCCCGCTTTACGCATTTGCGCTTTGGTGAGTTTTGGAACCAAACCCTTTTTGGATTATCTGTTTTTGTGTGTTTGGATAACACTGAAGAGTATCGTTTTTGTTTGCACTGGACTCAGCTAAATTGTGTGTTTTGGATAACACTGAAGAGTATCGTTTTTGTTTGCACTGGACTCAGCTAAATTGTGTGTTTTGGATAACACTGAAGAGTATCGTTTTTGTTTGCACTGGACTCAGCTAAATTGTGTGTTTTGGATAAACACTGAAGAAGTACCATTTTGTTTTGTTCTGGACTCAGCTAAGGGAGGACTGAACTGCACTGCCTCTGTGTACTGTTGGACTGTTGTTGATCTCTCTCTCTCTCTCCGTTTCCACTCCGAGTTGAAGCTGGGAGTATCTGCAGAGCCGCAACGGCGTCAACGCCGATTCCCCACCTCTAACACCGAGAGGATCTGCAGAGCCGCAGATAACTCTGCCGAAGGCAGACTCCTTTTTTGTTGTTTAGAATTGTTACTTGACTCTTTTTGATTCTGTAAATAAATACGCCCTAGTGTTTGGCTAACTCTGAACTACCTGTCTGTGCCGTGCTGTTGAGGTCGGTTTCAAACCCTAACACAATATTTGTATAGATATGTATCATTTGACTTTCAATGCTTCTGTGATGCCCTCATTTCCCTAAATGGATTAATACAGTGTCTGCCTGCCTTAACCACACACTAAAACATTCATGTGTCCTGTCCTCAGGCGGGAGGGTGGGATGATGGAGACGACCTGCGTAGCGCGGAGGCCTACAGCCCCTTGACTGACTCCTGGAGCGCCCTGCCCGACATGCTCACCCCCCGCAGCTACTTTGGCATTGCGGTGCTGGACGACCTGCTCTTCGTGGTCGGAGGCTCCAACCCCATCTCCAACGTGGAGCGCTACGACCAGAGCAGCGACAAGTGGACTGTAGCCGAGGACATGAAGAATCGGCACGGTGACCTAAGCTGCTGCATAATGCATGGCCTGCCATTTAACATGAGCCAGTACGCTGCTCCCCGTGGAGGAGGAGGAGGAGGAGGAGGAGGAGGAGGAGGAGGAGGAGGGGGAGGAGGAGGAGGAGTAGGAGGAGGAGGAGGAGGAGGAGGAGGAGGAGGAATAGGAGGAGGAGCAGGAGCAGGAATAGGAGGAGGAGGAGAAGGAGCAGGAGGAGGAGGAGCAGGAGCAGGAGCAGGAGGAGGAGGAGCAGGAGTAGGAACAGGATGATTAGGAGGAGGAGGAAGAGGAAAAGGAGGAAGAGGAGGAGGAGGAGGAAGATGAGGAGGAGGAAGATGAGGAGGAGGAGGAGGAAGAGGAGGAAGATGAGGAGGAGGAAGAGGAGGAGGCAGCAGGGGATCCATCTAAGAACCTTAAACATTTATTAGACCAAAATAAATCCTAAGAAATTAATAAATTACTATCAGCCGAAGGTGGTGCATTTCTTTCTTCTAGTAATTCAGACAATATCGGTTTTTAGTTTGTGTAATGTAATGTAATATCTGTTTTTAGTTTGTTTAATGTAATGTAATATCTGTTTTTAGTTTGTGTAATGTAATGTAATATCTGTTTTTAGTTTGTGTAATGTAATGTAATATCTGTTTTTAGTTTGTGTAATGTAATGTAATATCTGTTTTTAGTTTGTGTAATGCAGGGGTTCCCAAAGTCGGGGTCGCCAGATGCCGCCGCGGGGGGGTCGCCAGATGATTACAAATAAATAAAAAATTATCCAAAAAAATAAATAAAGATTTATTTTTTATTTTTATGCAGTCAGGCCACTGAACTTAGAAGCAGTGTTTCTAGTTGCAGCAGCGCAATAGTTAGATAACCTAGGTGGGGAACAACCAGGAGATCACTGCAACTCACACAAGTTGGAGAACTATCTCTCTCTCTCTCTCTCTCTCTCTTGCTCTCACACACACACACAAAGGGAGCCGCATGTGATTGGTGGAGGCGGGACCCTTACAAAAAACTGTTGTTGCTAATCATTGACACATGCTAGCCTGTAATAATCCCCCCCAGACAAATCTACTTTGCATTTGATATATTGCAAATATATGCCATCACACACACTGGCATTTAAAGGGTTAGAATTATAAAATGAATATGTGGTGTTATGATCAGGGCTGAAGTTGAATAAAAGATTGTATTATTTTCAATCTGACATTACAAAAAAACTGAAAATCCATCAAAATCAGTGTTGTTGCTAATCATACATATGCTAGCCTGTTTTTTTAACAATCATTTGTGATGCCATCACAAACACTGGCATTTAAAGGGTACAAATAAAAAAAATCCTGCACCGAATGCAGGAAATGAAGTCTTTGTAACAAGAAATTTACCTCCTATAATAGTGGGGGTCGCGGCTCTCTGACACCGTTATTTGGGGGTCGCGGCCTGAAAAGTTTGGGAACCCCTGGTGTAATGCACATAATATGGGAACTTTTATCCATATGGTTGAGCCTGTTAGGAATTGCACCCCCAACCCAAGCAGATTGCAGATCACTCTCTCTATATGGAGGTAAAAAAGAAAATATGGTAAAAATAATTGGCATAAAAAGGGCTCTTTTTTATGAGGCACAAAAGGGCAGGTGCTAGCTGTGCCCTTGAGCAAGGCACCTCAGCTTTAACCGCTCCAGTGTTAGCTGCTCAGGGGCCAGTAGTAGAGTGCCTGACCATAGTGTCTTTATACCTGTATCACTGGACATATAAATGTATATTAAAGGGGAACTATCTTATAAATGGCCTTTTTGAGTGTTTAGCATTGTTTCCTAGCTATGTGAACTTATATTAATATGATCTATGTCTCAAAATTCTCATATTGGCGCATTCTTCCAATTCTCCTCTCACAATATTCACCCTCACTGAACTGAGTCATTTGAAAATGTGCTGATCTGTGATGTCAGAGAGACACCGCTGCATGTTAATGTTCAGGCGACGACGCTGCGCAGTGGTTTAGGAGCCCAGGCTCAAAACAGCTCGAGATCTTGAGGTAGAAAAATGCTGTTTTTGAGGACTTGATTAGAAATACAAAACAATGAATAAAAAAAATATATATATTACAGAGGTGTTCCATAGACTCACAGGAATTGTGTAAAAGTGCCCAAATAGTGAAAGAAATAGTAAAATAGTTCCCCTTTAAATCAAATCAAATTGATTTGTAAAGCCCGAAATCACAAGTTAATGTCCCCAAGGGCCGGACAAGTCTTCTTTAAACTATTCAAGAAGAAACATCACAATAAATCAAGAACAAAAAACCCACCATGAAATCCAAAATAAATGTAAAATAAATAAATGCAACACTCCTAGACATACCCCAGCGAAGGTAAGGAAAAACCTAGCAATAGGAAAAAAGCACCACAGGCCATGTGGAGGAGAGACACCTTAGAAGGGCTGTTCAAGGGGGGGATCTCCCTTATTGGATGTCGGTGATAATAGTGTTGCTATGGATGGGTGGAGAATAAAACAGGCGAATAGTTGGTATGTATGTACATATACGTGTAATAAAACACAAATATGTGCATGCAATAGCAACTGGGGTACATAAGAAAATTTTTGAAACATTTAAATATATTACAACTGTAACTGAGGGGTACAATTCCCTGACTGTATTGAATAAGTATGGTATCATTAAACCACTACTGTCTTATGTACATTACTACTGGCCATACAGTACACAGGTATATGAGATGAACACTTCCACAATAACACGGCTTCACAACAAATACTCGTTTTAGAAGAATATTTATTAGCAGCACGAAGATTATCTTACATTACTTTACTTATCAAGATTGAGAGTTGCGCTTGTAAGGCGAAGAATGTGCATGAATAGGTCAAGAGCGTAAGTCCATGAACATATTACGCAGGAGATAATGAATACCACCTGTATCATAAGAATTATATATATGGTACACTAGTAGGGCAGCTGGAGATACTAATAGGGTCCCTCCGGTTGTAGGCCAGCAGAGAGAGGATTTGTCGGTAACGAAAGTCTGGGTCAACGAAGAATAAGGAGACTCCAGGTACAGGAGACAGTGCAATACTCTCTTGATCCGCAGACGAACAACAGCTATTCTCCGGTATGCGGTGCAGCATGGAGGAAAGCTAGCCAGCCTCAGGCGTCCTAGAGGCGGGCTCGACGTTGCTCCTCACAGGGTAAATCCCACACAATTGTGGGTGTAGACGATTCTCCGCTCCATCAGCTACAGGACCAAAGCAAATATAATCCAGCCGAAAAGGGCTCTGTAGTCGTCGGGGTAGGTTATCCAGTGTACATATCCACACGGTTCTCGTCTAGGGCTCCTCGGATGACGGCACCAGGTTAAGCCGCCCAGCCTGGATAAGCACACTAGCTCGGTACGAGGAAGCGTTGGTAATGCTGGTCACTGTAGAACGGTAGCCGCACGATACACTATACATAATAGACTATTACTTAATAATAGAATAGGTCGAACTCGACGATACACCGTTAAACTCTGACACTTCAGCTATCAATTCGCACGCGGTCTCAAGGCTCTATTTTGGGGCAAAAACGGGCCCACTTCACAGCACGTTGTATCGTGGTGTGAGGCTTCAACTTATTGGTTAACAGTACTTCTGTATTCACCTGCGCCGTATTTATACGTTAGGTGAACAAACTAGTACCAGCCTTATTTCTGTCTCGTATTCTTGCGCAGAGCCGGTCATGTCCAGGCATGTCTTTGGCGGTGACTTTGAACTAGACATTGGGGGTATGGCCGTGGCGCCTAGTGGATCGCTGTCCAATAGGAGAACGAAATATTATGGTCTGTACTAGGTAAAAGGGATATTCCCTGTATATGTACAAAGAATATACAAAGGATATCAGACGATATTCAAATGCTATACAATATATCTCAAGTAATAAATATATATATATTCGGTTTAATCTGACCCTTCGTAACAGCCGCCTCCTAATTAGTCCGCACCTAATTAGATAAGCAGAGACAGATTAACCGCACTGTCCACTACTCAATGTCCGTTGTGAGGGTAGGGCAGTTCACAAAGTCAGGGGGTCATGGTCGTCATCAAGAGAGTCGGGGAGCCTTGGCAACTCTATCAGCCTCGCCACGGGTCGGGTGTATGTCCGCCCCTGGACGAGCACTTCTGCCGCTCTGACCTTTCCGTCGGCACCAGTGATCACTTTGCTTACGCGGCCGGCCGGCCACGCAGCTCGGGGTAGTGACTGGTCTATGATCACGACGACTGTGTCCACTTTTAAGTTGTCCGCGTCCTTGACCCGCTTCTGACGGGCTGGAAGGGATGGTAGGGGGGTTAGGAGGAAGCGGGCCTGAGACTGCTTTGATCTGTGCTTGGCTGCGTCTCCACCTCCTCCGTCTGTTTCTCTGGTTTGCTCTGTACCCCGTCTGAGGAGGGGCCGGTTCCGGCCGCCCCATCAAGGAGTCGCTTGGGGTGCTGGGTTCGAGGTCAGCTACGTCTGGAGCGCAGCTGAGGGGGGTGGAGTTCCGAACTCCCTCTTGTGCCCACGGTTCTCTCACAGGCCTCTCGCTTAATGTCAATAGCCTCTCAACGGGGCTGTACGAGGGAGTGGCCGGTGTCGCTCGTCTTTGTGTGTAGGCAGCGTGTAGACGTGGGTTGACTGTCAAGTCCGTAGAGGGGGCCCTGGAGCGTCCACCCCAGTCGGGTCTGAACCGCGACTGGGCATCCTTTGGGTCCGATGTGGGCCGCCTCAATTGGGAGAATGAGGTCCGCGTGGTCGGAGCCGATGAGCAGGGTCGGTGTGGCGCCGTCGATAAGCGGTATAGGTAGTTGACGTAGGTGCACGTACTTCGCCATCAGCTGTGGGATGGGGTAGGTGTACTGGGACAGGCCTATGTCGTGGCTGGTGAAGACGTTGGTAATACTATACTGCTTCTCGGGCTGGTCCACAGCTGCTATCTTGAAGGAGACCTTTTCACCCTTTATGGTCTTCTGGTCTCTTCTGATGGTACGTATTGTCATAGTACCTTTGGCACCCCGCAGGCCCAACTGGGCTGCGGCGGAAGCGAGGAGGAGAGTCTTTTCAGACCCATCGTCCAGGACGGCGTAAGTGTCCAGGACCTTGTCCTCGTAGCTCAGGAGCACTCTGACCACTTTGATGAGCACTCGGGGGTTCCCGCTATGCTGGTCAATGTGGAGCACTCCTGTTGGTCGGTTGCTTTGGATCTTCTGGAGTGGTGCCGACTCGCGGTCGTCCGAGTAGCACCGTGACTCCCAGTGTCTGCTGTAGCAGTCGGGACACCAGGGGGCGGTCTGGTGGATCTTTGGTACTGGTGCCACCGCCTCGGCCTGGTACATTACCGTGACGGGCCCACTTTGTTGTCCTGGCGGACGCCTGTTGATGTCATGCAGGACCTCCAAGTGGGCGCCGCCGCACCTGCTGCACTTCTTCTTCAAGCGGCACTCAGCTGCCATATGGCTGCGCGCGCAGCGGAAGCAGCGGCGGTGGTCCTTGATCCACTGACTCACCTCGTCCGTGGTCAGCTTCCCGAAAGTGTCGCATTGATACAGCCGATGTTCCCCTTCACAGTACTGGCATTCAATCTTCCACTCCTCTTTCGTCGAGGGGGTGTTGTGGTTCTTGTGCTGCGGTACTGATTCGGCTTGGTGCATAACGGTCACCGACCGGCGGTTATCATTTGATCCCCGAGGTCCTGGTCTTGGGCTTGGTCCACTCCATACGAACGTGTCCAGTCGTAAGCTGCTGACCTCCCTGGCGAGGAACTCAGACAGGTCTAGGAGGGATGCCTCTGGGCCGTTGGGGTCGCGGTGGTCTCTCTGCCGCCGAAAACGCTCTTGTCGGGCGGGAGGGAGCTTCTCTAATATTCTTTCTACATTAGAGTTAGCGTACAGTTCGTATATCCCTTTTTCCTTTTGGGACCCCAGCATCCCTACCAGGGACTGTACCTTGATAGAGAGGTCATCCAATGCTCTGTTGTCTCTTGCTGGGGGGAGACGGTCGATGTCTCTTATCTCTTGTATCACGTAGTCCCATATGCGTCCATAACGTTGGTCGAGGGCTACTAGAGCCGCGGTGTATGGGGTACTTGAGTTGGAATATGCCAGCGCTATATTATGCGCTCTGGGCACCTTCAGGTGCTTGAGTAGGATAGCATACTTGTACGTCTCATCGGGGACATCAGACATCATTGTCTCTAAGCACATTCGTAGCTCTGTGTACTGTGCTCTGTTCTCGTGTGTGAAGTCCGGGAACGTCGGTGTGCCAAGGTACGATGCCATGGATGGCTGGCACATCGGTGAGCGTTGGGGGAGAGGCCTCCTGGGCGAGTCTCCCCGTACGTGTCGTCGTGGGCTGGTACTTGGTGGGTACCGAAGCCCGGGTACCCAGGTGCTGTTCCTCGGGGCTGGCGGTGCGTCAAACTCACCCGTGAGTTGAGTCGGGGGTTTGTAGCGCAGTGACTCGGGGCTGACGTCTGGGCTGTACTGGGCCTCCTGGTCCAGAGTACGTTGCTGCTGGTCGGGGCTGTACTGGGCCTCCTGGTCCAGAGTACGTTGCTGCTGGTCGGCTTGACATTCCTCCTCTTCCTCTTCCTATGCTAGGTCCTGGAGTCTTCTGTTCAGTCTCTCGGCGTGGTCCGGTTCTTCCCGGTTGCTGGGTCTCGTATGGACCGGCCGGGGAGGGGGTTCGGAGACGTGGCCAGGATCCTCCTGTTGGCGGGGTCCCGGGTCGCTTGGTCGGGTAGGGGAATGTGTCCTAGACCCTTGTCGTGATGATCTCCGGGAGCTCCGTGCGGAGAGAGGGGGTGTCGCCATGGCAATCAATTTGTCCATCATCTGCGCCTGCAGCCGGTCGCGCTCTGCCTCGCGCTGGGCATGGGCGGCGTTGCGCACTGCTTCGCGCTGGGCATTGGCGGCGTCGCGCTGTGCATTGGCGCTGGCATGGGCGGCATGGAGCTGTGCATTGGCGGCGTCGCGCTGTGCATCGGCGCGGCGTGCTGCGCATCGGCGCGGCTTCTTTCAATGTTCTCTTCCGTCTGAAGGCGTCTGGTCTCCAGTCTTATGCGGTCGTCTTCACTCCTTTGTTGCGCCTGGAAGCGCTCTCGCTCGGTTGCAGCGTGTTCGCGCTCGCTCGTCTGTTGAGCCTGGAGGCGTTCTCTTTCCATGGTAGAGTGTTCGCGCTCACTTAGTTGTTGCGCTTGAAGTCGATCGCGTTCGGTGGAGGCTGCCAGGGTGGCGATGAATGCCTGCGCCAGCATCTTGTCCGCTTCGCTGGGGGAAGACACCGGCGGAGGTGATCGGCTTCTGGCAGTGCATGTTGGAGATCCGTTCTCCTGTCGCGCTCCGAGGAGGTCCATCTCCTGGGTGTGCGTCTCTTCTGGTAGTGGGTCGGGTTCCGTCCCTGGAGCGCTTTCTTTATCCTGGAGCTCTCCGGGGACTATCTCGTTGACGTTGGCGGGGGGTAAAGTCATGTCAGGTCCCTCCTGGTCCCCCCCGTGAGCTTGGTCAGTTACGTTAGAACCCACTAGGGTCTCTACTGGCAGGGTCGCCTGTTCGGTAGGGTTTGACATACTTTTACTATCCGCTTTTTCCGCTTTTAACGTCTGTATAAAGCTAGGTAGTAGACTGGCAGCGTAGTCCTCTAGGTAACAAGGTGGCTGCCGTCTGCGCTCCGGGCGATCTAGCTTAGGAGAGCCGTTTGTGGAGTGTTCACCGCTGGCCATGTCAATATTAATATTATATTAATATTACGCTAATTACCCTCCGGCTCGAAGGACCAATTGTAACTGAGGGGTACAATTCCCTGACTGTATTGAATAAGTATGGTATCATTAAACCACTACTGTCTTATGTACATTACTACTGGCCATACAGTACACAGGTATATGAGATGAACACTTCCACAATAACACGGCTTCACAACAAATACTCGTTTTAGAAGAATATTTATTAGCAGCACGAAGATGATCTTACATTACTTTACTTATCAGAGTTGCGCTTGTAAGGCGAAGAATGTGCATGAATAGGTCAAGAGCGTAAGTCCATGAACATATTACGCAGGAGATAATGAATACCACCTGTATCATAAGAATTATATATATGGTACACTAGTAGGGCAGCTGGAGATACTAATAGGGTCCCTCCGGTTGTAGGCCAGCAGGGGAGAGGATTTGTCGGTAACGAAAGTCTGGGTCAACGAAGAATAAGGAGACTCCAGGTACAGGAGACAGTGCAATACTCTCTTGATCCGCAGACGAACAACAGCTATTCTCCGGTATGCGGTGCAGCATGGAGGAAAGCTAGCCAGCCTCAGGCGTCCTAGAGGCGGGCTCGACGTTGCTCCTCACAGGGTAAATCCCACACAATTGTGGGTGTAGACGATTCTCCGCTCCATCAGCTACAGGACCAAAGCAAATATAATCCAGCCGAAAAGGGCTCTGTAGTCGTCGGGGTAGGTTATCCAGTGTACATATCCACACGGTTCTCGTCTAGGGCTCCTCAGATGACGGCACCAGGTTAAGCCGCCCAGCCTGGATAAGCACACTAGCTCGGTACGAGGAAGCGTTGGTAATGCTGGTCACTGTAGAACGGTAGCCGCACGATACACTATACATAATAGACTATTACTTAATAATAGAATAGGTCGAACTCGACGATACGGCGTTAAACTCTGACACTTCAGCTATCAATTCGCACGCGGTCTCAAGGCTCTATTTTGGGGCAAAAACGGGCCCACTTCACAGCACGTTGTATCGTGGTGTGAGGCTTCAACTTATTGGTTAACAGTACTTCTGTATTCACCTGCGCCGTATTTATACGTTAGGTGAACAAACTAGTACCAGCCTTATTTCTGTCTCGTATTCTTGCGCAGAGCCGGTCATGTCCAGGCATGTCTTTGGCGGTGACTTTGAACTAGACATTGGGGGTATGGCCGTGGCGCCTAGTGGATCGCTGTCCAATAGGAGAACGAAATATTATGGTCTGTACTAGGTAAAAGGGATATTCCGTGTATATGTACAAAGAATATACAAAGGATATCAGACGATATTCAAATGCTATACAATATATCTCAAGTAATAAATATATATATATTCGGTTTAATCTGACCCTTCGTAACAACAACTCTGTACACAGGGAGCGAAATTAACTTTTTGACTCACCGGCCAGTGGCGGGTAGATGGGAAGAATCTACTCGCCAAGCATATTTCTTACCTGCCAAATTTTTTTGATTAAAAAAAAATATATATATATATTTTATATAAATTTTTTTTTTTAAATAAAATATATATTATATAATCATACTTGTAGTTGTATTATCTGCGAGACATCGCCACCACGCAATAAGTCAAAATGCTCGCTATCTGCAAACAGCTCCACTGTCTGTGTATACTTGAGTAGCCTCCAGCTCCAGCAAGGATTCTCCGGCGCTGCAGCTGGACCCTATTGGTATAATATTGTGGTTCTTTGGTCTAATCACATTCATCAAGCCCTCAGCTAGAATACGCGTTGAATCAATGTTATAAGACATTGATATCAGGAGCTATCTGTAGCTACTGCTAGCCCGCTAGATAACGTTAAGACAATTTAGTTTACTGGGACAGATGGATCTAACGTGAGCTAGCTAACGTGTGCTAGCTAACGAGGGAACGGAGGTATTATGCACTCGAGTCGACTATTGCTGGAGCATGTTGATATCAGCAGCTATCAGTAGCTAGCCAGCTAGATACCGTTAGACAATGCCTCGTCATGTATTAAACTAAAAGTGAATAGTTGACTGGGTCATTGTTTAAACAGTAACGGTAGCTCATGGAGGTCCGATCTAGAAGACTAGAGCAGACTGCCTCTGTGTTGATACGAGCAGAAGCCAATAGTATCCCGCTGCAGGGCTGGCCCGGCTGGGCAGTTATGACTCGTTGCCACGTTTTTTTTCAAAATAAGAATATCATACGAACCGAATGCTGCTAACTGCCGGAGCCATCGATATTATGACTCTAGCTGCGCTTGGGCCGGAAATGAGACCCGCACAGATTTTCAAAATAAGAGTATCGTTATGAACTACACGTCTACACGCCACACGGCGGGCAGGGCTCTCAGTGGCAAGCGCCAAAGGTAAAAACTGAGCGCCCCTGGCGGGCGGCAGGCTTTAATTTCGCCCCCTGTCTGTACATGTGATTAGCATTATACTCAGTAGAACAAATGTATATATCTTATACCCAGCTTAATCACTATATTAATATTACTATTGCACTTTACTGTTACATTTGCACTGGGGTTGGATGCCACCCTTATTTTCATTGTAATGTACTTATGCTGTATGATGACAATACATTTCAATGTAATCTAATCTAACTGGTACTATGACCTGAATGATGGTCCTAGAGGTCAGTGATTTGATGCTCTTTTGGTGTTTTGGTGATTGTGGCGTAAGAGAGTGCTGTCTTAACGTGAGAGTGCCGTCTTAACAGGTCGTGGGAAATCTCCCATAGGCATTGGATTGGGTGGAGAGCTGGTGACTGCATGCGAATGCCCTCGTATGCCCTGTGTATGGGGACATGTCACCCATATAGAAACACACCTCTTCAATCAATATCTGAGATGCAAATAAATAAATAACCTTCATAATAAATATAATATTTATATTGTAGTGGGTTCTATAGAGACATAATTCCCCATGGTATTGTTTTGATGTGTTGATGGGGCACTTTCACTTTAAGCAGGTTGGTTTTGGGTTGGGCTGAGAGGAGACGCCCTGCGTGGGGTTTCATTGGTAAATGTTTGATTACTACGAGCTGTCAGAAGCTAGCCCGGCATAGTTCTGACAGCTGTCACTTGTGCTACTGCGAAATTAATGACACACAGCTTTGTGTTGTCAACTGATAGAAATTGTGCGTTTCTCTATTCCGATGATTTCTACAATATAATATATATATAAATAACTGTATTTTACTAGTACCTTACTACTATGTACTATGTTACTATCCGTATACTACTACCTACCATGCTAATATGTCTATTATACTATGCACTCAGGGTGTAACACTAAAGTTCAACACTATTTGACGAACAATGCCACTGACCATAAGCTGCCAGAGATGCACATCTCCTGCTGACCAGAAAACCACACACTTTTCTGATAGTGGGGTGCCTGGACACTCAGTCATTTAAAATGTGCCCAAGCCTCTTCAACTCGTTCAAAACGCAGCGGCCCGCCTGATCTCAAACCTACCGAAGTCGGCCCATGTCACCCCACTTCTTAGGGACCTGCACTGGCTCCCTATTGCTGCACGTATCCGCTTCAAGGCCCTCGACCTAGCATATCGTGCAGCAAAGGTACCTCCGGTCAATGGTCTCTAATTACACACCCTCAAGACCCCTACGCTCTGCATCTTCTGGCCGCCTCAGACCTACTCCTATCCGAGCTCCGGGAGGGTCATTAAAGAGAAGCCGCCTATTCTCAGTCCTTGGCCTACAATGGTGGAATGAACTACCCACCCCAGTTAGGACAGCCGAATCCCGTCCAATCTTTCGCCGTCGACTAAAGACGCACTTCTTCAACCAGTATCTGAAATAATGGGCAAAAAATATATATATAACCCTAACTAACCTTACTGTCATGCACTTGTCCTAATAAACTAACCTACACTGTAACACGCAACACTTTGATGAACATTGTTACTCAGCTGATAGAGTTGTACCCTTCTTGCTGTCTTGTCGTACAGAACTTGTAAGTCGCTTTGGATAAAAGCGTCAGCTAAATGACTAAATGTAAATGTAAATGTAAATGTAAAATGTATATGCGAAAGTTTCGTTTTCACTTCTAATTTGAAGATAAGGATCTATAGAACAATTTTGAGTGTCGGCTTTGAGTGTGAGCTTGAGTGTCAAGAAACCAGTTGAATTTAATAAAAATTTATCCAAAATGGCCACAATCGAAATCATGAATTCTTTAAAAACGTCTTAATGTTCACACAATTGCTGTGTAATATAATTTTGTATTGCTATTTTAAGTTAATACTGTGTGAGGAATCAACTGGAGTTCAAATATTGATGTTTTGAATATTCTGGTATGGCAAAAATCAAAGATGGCTGCAATTTCTGTATTTATTTCGAATTACGCTTCATAACTTTTATTCTATTGAACCTAGAATGGTGATGTTGGTGCCTGTACCTAGGTTTTCATGAATGAGAAATTGAATAAAAATAAAATAAACATGATTGGAGCATATATTAAATGATATTTCACACAAATGAGACAATAAATATGTGGAGAACTAGAGTTAGATATGAGAACTGTAAACAACAGTTGATTGTGAAGAACAAACGATGATTGTGAAGAACGTCCTCATCACAAGACAGGATCTGCATCTCAGCACCAATGTCAACGCCATGCCAAAGACCTGATGGAGGTGTTGCTGAGCAATGGGAATCCCTTTGAGGAGGGCAGTAAAGACCTGGTTACATTAGACAATAAGGTGTGTGAGTCTGCGGCTGCTGCCGTATCTGTCCATCAACTCGAGTCTATAGTCTATTTGCCATCCCATAGAGCCCCATTGTGAACCCGGAAATTTCGGAACCACCAAAGTTTTATGATGGATATGGATAGTACGGATCCCCAGCACTCAGAAACTGCCGGATGCTAAGTTGTAAATGTTGGGCAACGTTTGTTATTTGCATAATTAGCAAACATTTGCATAATCGCCTAAATGGCCAAATCTCAGAAACGACTTGATCAATTTCAACAATGTTGGAGTTGTTTTGGGGGTTATTCGGGACACTGAATCCAGTTATGATACTTAAGAGAAGAAAAAAGTTTCAAAATTGCAATATTTACTGGAATTTACCAAATTTTGGTGCCATTTTTTATGAATTTTCTGTTTATAAATGTTTCAGAAGATGCAGAATTTATAGATATTTTTCATGGAATGTTCAATTGTAAACAGAATGATAATAATAATAATAACTTTAATTTGTAGAGCGCCTAATAGACCACTACACTTCCGCGTTACATTGAAATCGGGGAGGAGATTGTGGGGGGAGCACATGAATGAATGTGGATGAGAGCCGTGATGTAAGTGGTTGCATTCCTAATCGATCAGAACTAAATCGGCAGAGAAAAAGCCCCCACCTATTCCCCATGCACATGCGCAGATTGCCCATGGATTGTGACGCCACGCACACCCGCCCTGGACTGTTCCATCAGAGGGGCAAGCTTCGGTGGCCAGTGTCCTTTCAGCCGAACAGGATAATGAAACAATGATCCCACTAATGGCCAGATGCGTCTTATGGCGACATCTACAATTACCTCATTGAGTCTCCAGGTAGACGAATGTTTATATTTAAAGGCCAACGTGCAGGTTGTATTTTTGTTCAATAAACAATGAGACTAGGCCAACGCTGACTTTCATGAAATTTTTTTCGAAATTGACCCAGTTTTAGCGTTTTTATCAAACATTTTGTCGACCAAACCACAACCTTACGCACATGCATATTTTTATCCGTGGTTCATAGCGTGCATGTGTCATCTTAATGATGACGTCACATCAGGTGCAGGCCAGCGAGGGGCTCTGAGAGTCACAGCAGGTAGTGGCAGGAAGCAGAGAGCCTTGCTACTACTAGCCGAGGAGCTAGTATCTGTTTCGCCTAACACTATTGCTCCGTGATCATAGCCATTTATCTCTAAAGCTAACCACTATTTGTAAAAGCCACAACCACGTTACCATATTTGTAATAATGTAAATAATTGTGTCGTTGTACATATTGTGTATATAACGTTAGTAGCTAAGTTAGCTAACGTAGCTTAGCTTAACTTGGTAGCCAGCATTCTCGAAACTCCTAACAATGCCCGATTTTAAATGGTTCTCTCCTCTTTGTATACCTTTGTCCTCACAAGTATTCTGCCAGGGAACTTATGGACACCACAATAGTAGTAGTTATAAGGTGTTTGAGCTTGTAACGTTAACGTTAGTTAGCTAATAGCTATCGTGGTTGCCCGTTTCGTGACTGATGCACCGAGGGGCTGCTATCGTATTAACATGCCGCGACGTGTAGCTTGCTAGCCGGCATGATGCGTGTGCAGTGCTTTGCCCCACAGGTCTGAGAAGAGGACCTGCACATTAGACATAATGCTAACGTTAGCGGGGTAACGTTAGCCAGAGCCATATAGCCCGTATTACTATGACCCGGACGGGTATGAGGCATAAGTTGCCTGAAGTGACGTCACGGCCCTGCTAGCGTCTGATAAGCTTTTTCATTTGATCCGTGCGTGTTATTCTTGCGTGGACCTTTTTAACCCTTTCTGAGTGGCATTTCCGGCGTCAAATGGACAAAAATAAAGAATGAAATTAGATACCAATGATGTAAACTACCTATAATTGAAGAGTAGGGTTTAACCTGCAAGTTGGCCTTTAAGTGCAGTGGTCTATAGCCACTCACACTACCACCGAAGCTCCCCCCTCTGATGGAACAGTCCAGGGCGGGTGTGCGTGGCGTCACAATCCGTGGGCAATCTGCGTATGTGCATGGGGAATAAGTGCTTAAAAATGGGCTTTTTCTCTGCCGATTTAGTTCTGATCTATTAGGAATGGGTCGCGCTGTGTTCAGGAGATTCACGTGGACGAGAAACCCATCTACAGGCCTAGTTATCAAATTCTTGGTTTGCAATGGTTTTGCACCTTGTGGGTAAATAAAAACCCAGTTTTCATCTACAACTCCTGTTTCCTCATTGTCTCACTGCTTGGTCCCTAACAAGGAGAAATGGGTATTCTAAACACTCTGTGCAAGGCCTCTATTAGGCGGTAAATTGTTCTTTGTTTTCACAATGTGTGCCCTCTATCGTATCGAGATACATATTCCATGTGTATGGAATAACACTCACCTTTAACATTTACTTTAAACACTTTTTAACACTACACCATATTGTATCTATTTATTAGTAAAAGATTTGCACTACCTCTCTAACTCATCTTTGCATTTGTTTGCATTGTGTATTTTTTTTTTTAACTTTTTTACTGTCTGAAGCACAATCTCAGGAGGCTCATACAGAACCAAGCATTTCACTGTAATGTACATGTACCTTATATGTGACAAATAAGCTGGTCAGGAAGGCCAGTAACATGGTAGGAGTGGAGCTAGACTCTTCCTCTGTCAGAGAGGAAGAGCCTTGCTAAGCTCCACGCCATCATGGACAACCCCTCCCACACCCTATACACAGACTTGGCTGACTTCAGCCGAGCGTACCACGGGTATTGCACTACCCCCCCTGCAGGTTCTATACAACAAGAGGTGCAAATCCAGAGCCTGCAGGATAATGAAAGACCCTCACCACCCCAATAACAGCCTGTTTCAGCTGCTGAGGTCAGGCAGACGCCTGCGAACCCCAGCTACTAGGACAGAGCGGCTTAGGCTCAGCTTCTTCCCCCAGGTCATCAGAGCCATGAACAATGAACATTGAGTGCTCAGAACATTGAACTATCCACACACAAGCACACATGAACACACACACGACACGCACGCTGTGCACGCTCACACACGAGCAGCCACTTAACACTTTAACATGAGCGGGCACACACTCATGTCGCACACACGCACACTTATGGCCAAAGGAAAGGACACTTTAAATTAGAATAACAGGAACAGTGTATTGCACTACCAAAGCTAACTAGCATGTCCCATATGCTCTGTAAATAACTATGTACAGATACCGAGATGTCACTCCATGTTACCTGTTACCTGTTTACTGCACAATGTTGTTTTTTCATTTTTTGATTCTATTATATGTTGTACCACTGTATTGCACATCGTTGCGGGCAAGACCACCCGCATTTCATTGTATACCTGTATGCCGTGACAATTAAAACTCTTGACTTGACTTGACTTGACTTGATAGAAGGAGCATGTTCAGTGTTAGACTAAGACTCCCTAGATGCAACACTGAACGGCACAGGAAGTCTTTCATTCCAACAACCATCAGAGTATACAATGCATCACTGTGCCTGACTGCCTCACCACAGAGTGACAGTACAAACTCTGGTAATCTTCCTGGACTTTTGACTTCTTATTTTTACATATACACTTAAACATTTTTATTAAAAAAAATCTACATTTATTACTGTAAATTTTATTGTATATTTTTGGCTGTATATTTTAGAATGTATATATTTTAGAATGTATATCCTGGACTGTATTTTTATTGTTATTTTTGATTTTTGACTACCTAAACTTTATGCAACATAGGGGAGGAGCAAACATAGCTTGCATAGCAGCCTTCTAAACTCTAATTTGAAAATTACCTTGAAGAAAAGGTTTTCTGCCAGTGAAGTTTTGTCACAGATATTTGACGGTGAAAGTGACATAGGAGAGAATGTGTCTGAGACCCTGATTATGAGGCGTCCTCCTCTGATGAGAATGAGACCCTTAGTGCAGATGCTCCTGTTGTCTCTCAACCACAAGCAGACACGTTACTTTCCAAAAACGGAAAGTTATCATGGGCCCACTCCCCACTTGAACAACATAATATATATTATGTATGTATAATTGGGTGGGTGGGGGGGAGTAGGGGTAATGTTTTATTTAAATGGTTATTTAGGTAATCAACAAAGTAACATGAAGCACCTGAAACATACATTTGGGTAACACTTTTGATTATGATCATTTTCTGGAGGTTTAAACTGCTGGGGTCAAAATGTCCCTAAGGATAAAGAGTGTAAAGTCAATATTTGAGGATAACAGGAGGGTTAACAAAACCATTTCAAATCATTTTAGCCCTGCTAGATAGAGGTAGCAAATAACTCTAAGGATGGCAATAATAATAAACGTTATTTGTACAAATTCCATACAAGAATTGCAGCCCAAAGTGCTTCACAGCAGAAAATACACTAGAATACATCAAATGAGCATAAAATAGACAGAATAAATGCAATGCAGAAAATAAAAATACAAGATGATAGAAGTAGATGATCGTAGTGTTCTTGGGGGCATGTAGTTGACAAGAAAATTGCCAATATAGCTTGGTCTGGTTCCATTTAGGGCTTTGTACATAAGGAGGAGGACCTTCAAATCAATTCTAAATGTTACCGGAAGCCAGTGTAATAGCCTAGCTGAGAGTTGAATAAGCTGAAGTATTTTCTTCAGTCGGCTTGGAATAAAGGCATGGATCCGTTTTTCAGCATCCTTTTGATTTATAAATGGTTGTACTTTAGCTTTGTTTCTAAGGTGGAAGAATTATGTTTTTGTCACCTTGTTAATGTGGGACTTAACCTGTTAAGCCTTAAGGTCCCCCTATAGGGGTGGTAATGTGTACTTTTGCGTACTTTGGGGCACGCCTCACATATCGGCATGTAACTCGAGAACCGCTGAACGTATTTTGTCACCTGAAAGGGCAATCGACAGGCAACAAATAGGGCTTAAATTCCATCTATATATTGTATTAAAAGAAATGCACACCCAAGCCACTAGAGGTCGGCAAAGAATCGTCCACATGTGGGCCCTTGGATGTTAAGAGGTCAATGTTTTTAAATATTTTTTTGTAGCCAAGAGTAAAGACCATAACCCTATCAAAAACAGTAGTCAAAGTGTATATTTTCATTTTTACCAATGTTTTATATGTTTTATCGGAAATACAAATGTATCGGAAAATGCTAATTATCGTAAAAACCGCAAGAAATGACTAAATCCAGATTCAACCCTGCCATTGGAAAGAGGAGCATTTTCCCTATCCATACATGTATGATTTGGCCATAATAAGGTCATGGTCAAGTTCAAGGTCAAATATAATTAAAGTCGATTATCATTAATTACTGTATCTACAAATCCTTCTGTTTAATCATCTTCCCGGGGTTCATTTGCTTAGATTTTGTGTACACATGATCTCAATAAGGTGGTGAATGAGCTCAGTGAGCATTTTCTCCTACCCGTATCAATTTTTGATCATCATCATCAAAATCATAAATCATAATTAATCATAATTAATGTATTCATTACAATTTACAATTTAGAAATTTACAGACACAATATTTCGGACACTGGAAATACATACCCCCAGGTCCCTAGATGTTCCTAGATACCAAGAACATGCAAATTGACCTTGCAGAAGTGGAGCAATCTTCCATTTACTTAGGCATGTACCTTTAGGCGAAAACGGTCTACAGATTAACAGGTTAAAGCATACAGTATACCTGAGTCTATAATAATCAAGAGTAAGTTTCCCCATAATATTATTCTGCAGAATTTCTCTTGAAATAGAAATTTGGTAAATTGAATTCCAGTAAATATTGCAATTCCAAAACTCTTGAGTATCATAAATGGATTCAGCATCCCGAATAACCCCCAAAACCACTCCAACATTGTTGAAATTGATCAAGTAGTTTCCGAGATTTGTCCATTTAGGTGATTATGCAAATGTAGCTAATTATGCAAATAAAAAAAGTTGCCCAACATGTACAACTTAGCATCTGGCAGTTTCTAAGTGCTGGTGACCCATACTATCCATATCTATCATAAAAGTTTGGTGGTTCCAAAATGTCCGGGTTCATTGTGTTGGCAAATAGACTACTACGGGACAAGAGCAGTACAACAATTTCAGGAAGAGTGCTTGAATCAAATGACTTCTGACAGCACCGATCAAGCGAAATAACTTACTGTTGTTCCATGAAAAACACAAAATCACGGAGCAAAACACAGAAGAAGACAGCAAATAAGCTGAGAATGCAGCACTTCAAACATCATACAGAGCTCTATGGGAAAGCTTTTATTGTGCTAGACACAATACACGTCAAGTAGAGATATTTCTGTTGACGAGGAGTTAGTTGCGCCAGGTGTAACAAGACATTTTCTCATTCCTGTCAAATAAGTTGTTAACAGATGGACAGTTCCCAGATGACAAGGATGTCTACATCACTGCAGGTGATCAAGTCCACCATGTTGGAAACAGTCCACCAATGGATCAATGCAACCACGAGGAAGCTGACACTCGTGTCCTATAATACATCTCCTCCACGCCCTCCAAACATCATCACTTGGGAGGGTGCATACTGGAGATACAGATGTTTGTCGTAATCCTTCTGACTAATTTCCATCACATCAAGCCACTAACAGACACACACCCACTCAGGGACGTGCACAGGACTTTAGAGGGGCAGGTGCTCAAAGGCTGAAAAGGGCACTATACCTGTGTGTGTTTTAACCGAGCGTGCGTAGCGCACAAGCCCGGGTTTAAAGGGCCCTTTTCGGGCGGGGGGCCCCCTTTTTATGCTTTTTGGGGGGTTTTGGTGATCAAATATTGAATATTGAACTATAATAATCAGTGCAGGAGCTCACTTATCCTTGAAAGACACTTTTATCACTGACTTAAAAGGCCCATACATCTCCATAAATGTTCAGGGCGGAGGGAATAAGTGCTTACCTACAGACCCCAAGTCTGTTAGGACAGCAGACTCGGTTGGCACTGCTCAAAACTTACCTTTTTAATAGCTTTTAAATTAATTATTATCTTTATTTCATTGTCTTATTTTTCTTTATTTCTATACATTTTACTTAAATATTTTATTATAATTTGTATCATTGTTTTATTTATCATTTTATTTGTTCTTTTTTAATGTCAACATATTATTTAAATTATTCAAATAGAACTCAAACATGTTCCGTTGTGATGTCACAGTATGATGTCAAATAGAACATTCTAGAACATTTGTGATGTCACAGTATGATGCCATAATAGTACATTCTAGAACATTTGTGATGTCCCAGTATGCCATAATAGAACATTCTAGAACATTTGTGATGTCACAGTATGATGTCAAATAGAACATTCTAGAACATTTGTGATGTCACAGTATGATGTCATAATAGCACATTCTAGAACATTTGTGTACAGTATATATTCAACAATTCTCTCAGAAGATCTCAGATCTCAGAAGACAAAGTGAAGATATCACTTGTTGTTTCCGGCTACTTGTCTGTAAACTTGAATATATTCTGTAGATACAATTCAAAATCCCCACATGGAAAAGGAAACAATGTCCTGTACAATCCTTAATGAGCTGCCTCTGGAGGGAAGGCTCTGTGATGTGGTTATTAAAGTCAACAGCACTGAGTTGAATGCCCACAAGGCCCTCCTGTGTGACTGCAGTGACTATTTCAGGTAAGTTTAGCTTGGTTCAGGTTAGCTGATGGTATTGCTGATCTGATTGTGCTCCTTGCCACTGCACAAATGGCCTTCTGTATTTATATTTGAATTGTATGTTTTTTGTTTAATGCCATGTTTTTAGGTTGAAACTTGTTGTGTGCCGTGTTGGTCAGGACTCCCTGGAAGAAGAGATCTTGTATCTCAAGGGACATTCCTGGATAAATAAAGGATAAATAAATAAAATAAAAAAATATGATGTCATAATCAAACATTCTACAACATTTGTGATGTCACAGTATGATGTCATAATCAAACATTCTAGAACATTTGTGATGTCACAGTATGATGTCATAATCAAACATTCTAGAACATTTATGATGTCACAGTATGATGTCATAATCAAACAAGCTAGAACATTTGTTATGTCACAGTATGATGTCATAATAGAACATTCTAGAACATTTGTGATGTCACAGTATGATGTCATAATAGCACATTCTAGAACATTTGTGTACAGTATATATTCAACAATTCTCTCAGAAGATCTCAGATCTCAGAAGACAAAGTGAAGATATCACTTGTTGTTTCCGGCTACTTGTCTGTAAGCTTGAATATATTCTGTAGATACAATTTAAAATCCCCACATGGAAAAGGAAACAATGCTTAATGAGCTGCATCTGGAGGGAAGGGTCTGTGATGTGGTTATTAAAGTCAACAGCACTGAGTTGAATGCCCACAAGGCCCTCCTGTGTGACTGCAGTGACTATTTCAGGTAAGTTTAGCTTGGTTCAAGTTAGCTTGGTTCAGGTTAGCTTGGTTCAGGGTGCGTCTATATTAATCCCAGCCCAAGAGTGCAAGAGCGCTTCCGCATTTTGCCCTGATTGGCCCCGGTAACGCTCCAAATGCGCATTTTCTTTTTCGCCACTCAGACGCCGAAATGGAATAC
This sequence comes from Notolepis coatsorum, assembly GCF_963971535.1. Taxonomy (NCBI): domain Eukaryota; kingdom Metazoa; phylum Chordata; class Actinopteri; order Aulopiformes; family Paralepididae; genus Notolepis; species Notolepis coatsorum. The sequence continues at coordinate 1,508,054 of NW_028174869.1, forward strand.
ATGTATATTATCGCGACGCGGACCAGATTCACTCGCAACGCCATAACGTTATTTCCCTGTACATTGCAACGTTAACACAACGCAGCTGTCAACTGTACTTTACATATTATCCAAACGAGGACCACATAACGCCATAACACGCCATAACGTTATTTCCCTGTACATTGTAACGTTAACACAACGCAGCTGTCAACTGTACTTTACATATTATCCAAACGAGGACCACATAACGCCATAACGTTATTTCCCTGTACATTGTAACGTTAACACAACGCAGCTGTCAACTGTACTTTCAGAACGCCATAATGTTATTTCGCTGTAGAAATTTCGAAAAGGAAATGCGCATTGCTTACCGGCGAATGTGGAAGCGCTCTTGCACTCTTGGGCTGGGATTAATATAGACGCGTTCAGGGTAGCTTGGTTAGTAAACAGATACCATACTGTACTTTTACTGTAAACAGATAATATACTCTACTTCTACTGTAAACAGATACTATACTGTACTTCTACTGTAAACAGATAATATACTGTACTTCTACTGTAAAAAGATACTATACTGCACTTCTACTGTAAACAGATACTATACTGTACTTCTACTGTAAAATTATACTATACTGCACTTCTACTGTAAACAGATACTATACTGTACTTCTACTGTAAACAGATACTATACTGTACTTCTACTGTAAAAAGATACTATACTTCTACTATGCTAAGATGCTATACTTCTACAGTGAACATATATTACTACACAGGACAGAATGTTGCTTACTGTTTACTCATCAGATATCTCTATACTCTGCGTCCCACAGAGCCCTCTTCACTCGCTGGAGCGACTCAGAGAAAGCAGTCTACACTATCCCTGGGGTGTCCCCGGGTATGATGCAGCTCATCATAGAGTACTCCTACACACGCTTTGTGCCGGTGACAGCAGAGAACGTGAAAGAGCTTCTGGTGGCTGCAGACCAGCTTCGCGTCACTGGCATAGTAGGAGCGTGCTCTGACTTCCTAGAAGGCCAGCTGTCTCTGGAAAACTGTGTCGGCATCTGGAGGTTCGTGGACATCTACTGCTGCCCTGACCTGAGGCGCAAGGCCCATCTCTGCATCGTGAGCCACTTTGAGGAGATGTTGCACGTCTCACAGGAGTTTGTGGAGCTGTCCCCGCAGCAACTGGTGAACATCATCGAGAGGGATGACCTGAACGTGAAGAGCGAGGAGACGGTGTTCGAGGCCGTCCTCCGTTGGATTGACCACTCCCGTGAGGAGCGTAAAACACACATCCCTTTGCTGCTGCCCAAGGTAACTAATTGTATTACTGTGCATTACGGGCGCCCCAGTGGCGAACCACATAGCGCGCTCAGCCACGACACGGCCGACCCGGGTTCGATTCCCGAACCCGTCGTTATTTGCCAAATGTCTTCCCCCCACTCTGTCTCCCATTCCTCCTCTATCTCTATCTACTGGACTGCCCAGTAGAAATAAAGCGATAAAACGCCAAAAAATTTAACTTAAAATAAAAATAAAAAAACACACATCCCTTTGCTGCTGCCCAAGGTAACTAATTGTATTACTGTGCATTACATTAACACATTCCCTGCCACTGGTTATATCCATCAATATAGCCAGTCTGCCACCGCTCTAAGCCTATGGAGATGTTCACCTTCTTTGCAGGGCTATAACTTTTTAAATTGTATTGCTAAATTGACATTACTATGGCCCATTCAACATCAATTATCTATCGTTCAGGATGTAGGAACGTTAGACTTTTTCATTCATAGATTCATACAAAAATAGCTTCTAGAATATAAGTATGTTTTTATCGTTTTCTGCAGTAATTCCTAGAACGTGAGCTATAGGCCTAAACGCATATATAGATTATCGATTGCCGTCTATTCCCTAGACACGCTATATTAAAAAATTCAACTGTACATGATCGTATACGTTATGCGTCATCATGCGCGGATGAAAGGGGGGGGGGTCGTTTATACTTCCGTGATCGTCAGTAAATGCTTTATGTAGTATGGGTGATATATTGATCCGATCGGTTTGCAGTGAAATATGATCTCAATATTGCTGTACAGCGTGGTTTGGCAGACAACGCATGGCAGACAATAACGCTGTACAACGTGAACGGCGGTGGGGGAGACCACCCACCTAGATATGGAAAAAAATAATAAAGGATGAAATCATTTGCAAACATCTTAATTGTTTAGAATAGTCAAAAAAAGAAAAAAAATTATTACAATTTTTTTTGTCGCATAATTGTATTACCCAAAAAGGGGCATGGTCAAATCAAAATGGCCCTTTTTGCATGTTACCCCAAACAGAATTTAGAAAAAAATTATGATATATAGATATTTTCTCATGGTTTTTCATGTTACTACATTAAATACCAAACTTTTTGCTAGAGGATTTTTTGATATGCCACCCGAACAGGAATTTATGACCTTTTATGACCCCCTAGTCATAAAAAATAAATGTTTTGCATACATTTTTTGTATAAAATGTTCAAAAAATCTGGATGAGTGATATATCAAAAAATCCTCTAGCAGAAAGTTGTGGTATATGGATAGGAGGAAACGTGGCCAGTTTGGTGTGTGGAGGTACTAGAGAAATTGAGATTTTTTTGGTTTTATGTGTAATACAAACTCATAAAATCTCGTTTTGAGAAAAACGCCTTTAAAGTTTTGTATTGTCTGTAAATCAGGCTATGTATGACATATCAACAAACCATTTGGCACAAAGAAGCAGGATATAGATATGAATAAAGGTGGAAAGTTTGGTGTGTGTAGATGCTAGGGAAATGGTACATGTCTACCCTTTGGGAAAACGCCTTCAAAGTTCTGTATTGTAAAATGCCATACATTTTTATTTGAAACCGCTATTTAAAAACACAACACCCAATCAAACCATTAGTAATAGACAACCTAAACACATGCCTGATAACTGAATAACATAATAACATAATAATAATGATGTAGTAGTAGTAACAGTTTAGTAACAAACAACACAACCGATTACTGTACCCCCTAATAGGCAAAACAAATATTTTAATAGATATCACTATGAAACTTTCCCAGTTTGTTATATACATATAAACTAAGAAAAAATATATTACAAGTTTTCTAAATCTTATGTTTATATATGCAAATGAGGCACTTCCCCATTCAATATGTGCACGGATGCAATCATGCAAAATGAGGCAAAATAAGCAACTAGTTTGAAAGAAGACATGTAAAGGGGCAACATTATACAAAAATCTCAAAATTGCCCCAAAATCAGGAAAAGGGTATTTTAGGTGGGTGGTCTCCCCTTAAAACAACACTAGGTTCCTTAGTACAGTGGTTCTCAAACATTTTGGTCCAAACTGTTCCCTAGCAACAGAAACCGTCCACAACCGATGTCTAAGTTGTACCCGCTGTCTGCTTGTCTCTTCCCAGGTTCGCATGGGCTTGATGAGGCCTGACTACTTGCTGAACAATGTCCAGAACAACCCTGTGGTGAGGGACAGCCACGACTGCAGGCCCCTCATCCTCAGCGTCCTGAACCCCCCTGGCTCCGACAGGCTCCCAAACCCCCTGACCCGCCCACGCCGGCCCCAGGAGGTCCTATTGGCCATCGGAGGAGAGAGTCAGTCTAATCATTACGGCAGCATGACCATGGAGGCTTACAATATCCGAGCCGGTGGATGGATGGACGTGAGCGTTGAGGGGGTGAGTCCCCGGGTCCACCACCACGCCACCTCTTATCTCCATGGTCTGGTCTACTGCGTCGGTGGCTATAACGACATAGGAGAGCGCCTCAGCAGTGTGCGCAGGTTCAACCCCGTCACTCGCAGCTGGCTGCAGGCGGCTCCCATGCACTCACGCCGCGTTGGGCTCAGCGTGGTCGTGTTGGACGGCTGTATCTACGCCATGGGAGGGTGGGACGGACACGTGGTACTGAACACCGCCGAGCGCTACGAGCCTGAAACCAACCAGTGGACACTGATCTCACCCATGCTGGAGCACAGGTGGGCCGCCGGGGCAGCAGCCCTCCAGGGCAAGGTGGGTGGAACTGAGGGACACAGGGTGCTAGATGAACACAAGGAACGTTAGATCAGAAATCATAAATATGTGTCTGGGTCCTTTGGTGCAATGTGGTATATTATCTAAATGAAACATGATTCATTCCCAAAGGTCTACAATCTACTGGGAACTGGTTCAATTGTAAGTTGGTAAAGCAACAGTCAACCGAGTATTTTAATCTTGCAAAAGCACATAGGAAAACAGTGGAAAACCAACTCTGTTCTGTTAATATTTAATATATATCAGAGAGAACATAACCAATCACTATAATTGATAAAGCTAAAAGAATAACTGACTAAAAGTAGTATTGACTAGATACAAGGGACTGGAAAGCTGGTCATGAAATTGGAAGCGAATAACTGTGTGTCTCTTGGTCCTCTTGTTACCACAGGTGGTGGAATTTTAACACCATACATTTAAATACAGTCTTAAGATTACTCCTTTTCCCCCCTCTCCATAAACATGCCAACAATAGACTTTTGTAGTCTCATGCCAAGAGCTGAATAGGCTTGTCAGCCAACTGTAGTTTATAATGATTGAGAAGAAAGGTCTTAGAGTCACCCCGAGCTTGGAAGGGATGAAGGAATCAACCATTTGCTATTCAACTGCTATATACTTCAAACGAAATGGCTTCCTGTGTTTGCTGAGGGTTAGGGTTAGGGTTAACACTGTGTTTGCTGAGGGCCCGAGAGCATTTGCTACATCACTTCAAAGAGTGTCCTGTGTTTCTGCAGGCACCTAGTAAATGCCGGTAAAAAGATGCTCCTCCTGTCCTGCTAGGCAGATGAAAATAGCTTTGGTTTAAAAACGTAGTTTTAATGTAATTAGACATTTGTACTGTACAGGTAAATAACAGTAAAATACAGACCTTTTAATTTCAGTCAGTTTAAAACAACGTAGGCCGTTTTAGACCCATTAAAAGGATAATTTAGATAAAAAAACTTAGTTTGGATTAAAGAAAAACGTTGCAAGTAGACTTAAAATACTTAGGGAATAATAAAATAACCTTTTACTTGAAAAATAGAAAAGATAGATTCCTTTGTTCTGTTTAAAACCAGAAAATAGACTATTTTACTAAAAGCTATAGAATTCTGTAAAAACACTAACCCACTTAGATAATAATATTAAGAAATAATCTTTAAATTTAAAAACAATAAAAGCAAAAGACAAAGTACCTTTAGCCGTTAAACTAAAAAGACTAATGTTCTATTTTCAAGATAAGAAACGGCCGGCCCATTTAGCACTAGATCTTACCAAATAAGGAGTAATATGGTGTCAAATGGCGTCCGGTACGATTCAAAATGGCCGACGCCTAGAATAGCCAATTGGAAAGAAGGTAGACGCCCCCTAGCGATCGTCACAGGGCCTTTGGGTTCTTAAGGAGGAACTCGAGAAGAGACGAAAAACGGAACACAGCTGAACTCCATCCTCCAGACGATTGTACGAGGACAACACATCAACAACCGAGAGCATCAACAACAGAAGAGACGATGCGAATAGAACTTAGAGCGGAAACCATAGAAAGTAATTCAACCACTTGTGTTATTGATACCTTGGACTTCAAGCTCATATCTTTTCATAGGGAACAAGGTTTGAACCAAGCTTTTATTCATCATTAGTTTGTGTTTTTTGATTGAATAAACACAAACGCTGTTTTTAAAACTTTAGAACTTCGTTCCTTCATTCAAGCAGCATTTGGGTGAAGAGTATTAGACTTGTTTTGATACAACGCAGAGGAAGAAGACCACTATACCAGTTAGAATTATCAAGGCAATAGAGACTTAATATTAGATCAATAGACCATAGCATCAACATTAACAGACAATTAAAGTAGAATGAAATCAAATGGAATATATAAACTAAATTAGAATATTCTTTCTTATTACAGGTTTACATCTGTGGTGGCGGGTCACAGCTCACAGCTGAGTGCTACAGCCCAGACACCGACCAGTGGACTCTGATTGCCGCCATGAGCAGGACGCGTAGAGGACTGGGAGTCGCTGCATACGGAGGTCAAGTCTATGCGGTAGGTGCACACAGAGACAAATGCTTTATACTCAATATGTGAGGATTGGTTCATTCCCCGCCACACGCTTCTTAAGGTACTGTGATGATTGGTCCATTCCCCGCCACACGCTTCAGGAGCGATGATCAATTCCATCACGCACCTGTCGTAGTTTGTAATTAGCGCTCCAGAGGCTTCATATACTCGGACCTTCTTTCAATCGTGGTCGGGTCGTTTTGAATACTACTGCTTCTGCCTGCTTTCCCCCCGTTGTTGTGCCTCGTCTACTTTCCCTCCAGGACATCTTTGGATTGCCGCTGGTGAATACCTTGATCCTCCGTTTGGAGCTGCGCCTCGTTGCCCGCTTTACGCGTTTGCGCTTTGGTGAGTTTTGGAACCAAACCCTTTTTGGATTATCTGTTTTTGTGTGTTTGGATAACACTGAAGAGTATCGTTTTTGTTTGCACTGGACTCAGCTAAATTGTGTGTTTTGGATAACACTGAAGAGTATCGTTTTTGTTTGCACTGGACTCAGCTAAATTGTGTGTTTTGGATAACACTGAAGAGTATCGTTTTTGTTTGCACTGGACTCAGCTAAATTGTGTGTTTTGGATAACACTGAAGAGTATCGTTTTTGTTTGCACTGGACTCAGCTAAATTGTGTGTTTTGGATAAACACTGAAGAAGTACCATTTTGTTTTGTTCTGGACTCAGCTAAGGGAGGACTGAACTGCACTGCCTCTGTGTATTGTTGGACTGTTGTTGATCTCTCTCTCTCTCTCCGTTTCCACTCCGAGTTGAAGCTGGGAGTATCTGCAGAGCCGCAACGGCGTCAACGCCGATTCCCCACCTCTAACACCGAGAGGATCTGCAGAGCCGCAGATAACTCTGCCGAAGGCAGACTCCTTTTTTGTTGTTTAGAATTGTTACTTGACTCTTTTTGATTCTGTAAATAAATATGCCCTAGTGTTTGGCTAACTCTGAACTACCTGTCTGTGCCGTGCTGTTGAGGTCGGTTTCAAACCCTAACACAATATTTGTATAGATATGTATCATTTGACTTTCAATGCTTCTGTGATGCCCTCATTTCCCTAAATGGATTAATACAGTGTCTGCCTGCCTTAACCACACACTAAAACATTCCTCTCATGTGTCATGTCCTCAGGCGGGAGGGTGGGATGATGGAGACGACCTGCGTAGCGCGGAGGCCTACAGCCCCTTGACTGACTCCTGGAGCGCCCTGCCCGACATGCTCACCCCCCGCAGCTACTTTGGCATCGCGGTGCTGGACGACCTGCTCTTCGTGGTCGGAGGCTACGACAATGACAACACCCTCTTCTCCAACATGGAGCGCTACGACCAGAGCAGCGACAAGTGGACTGTAGCCGAGGACATGAAGATCCGGCACAGTGACCTAAGCTGCTGCATAATGCATGGCCTGCCATTTAACATGAGCCAGTACGCTGCTCCCCGTGGAAGAGGAGGAGGAGGAGGAGGAGGAGGAGGAGGAGGAGGAGGAGGAGGAGGAGGAGGAGGAGGAGGAGGGGGAGGAGGAGGAGGAGGAGGAGGAGTAGGAGGAGGAGGAGGAGGAATAGGAGGAGGAGCAGGAGCAGGAATAGGAGGAGGAGGAGAAGGAGCAGGAGGAGGAGGAGCAGGAGCAGGAGCAGGAGGAGGAGGAGCAGGAGTAGGAACAGGATGATTAGGAGGAGGAGGAAGAGGAAAAGGAGGAAGAGGAGGAGGAGGAGGAGGAAGATGAGGAGGAGGAGGAGGAAGAGGAGGAAGATGAGGAGGAGGAAGAGGAGGAGGCAGCAGGGGATCCATCTAAGAACCTTAAACATTTATTAGACCAAAATAAATCCTAAGAAATTAATAAATTACTATCAGCCAAAGGTGGTGCATTTCTTTCTTCTAGTAATTCAGACAATATCGGTTTTTAGTTTGTGTAATGTAATGTAATATCTGTTTTTAGTTTGTTTAATGTAATGTAATATCTGTTTTTAGTTTGTGTAATGTAATGTAATATCTGTTTTTAGTTTGTGTAATGTAATGTAATATCTGTTTTTAGTTTGTGTAATGTAATGTAATATCTGTTTTTAGTTTGTGTAATGCAGGGGTTCCCAAAGTCGGGGTCGCCAGATGCCGCCGCGGGGGGGTCGCCAGATGATTACAAATAATAAAAAAAATTATCCAAAAAAATAAATAAAGATTTATTTTTTATTTTTATGCAGTCAGGCCACTGAACTTAGAAGCAGTGTTTCTAGTTGCAGCAGCGCAATAGTTAGATAACCTAGGTGGGGAACAACCAGGAGATCACTGCAACTCACACAAGTTGGAGAACTATCTCTCTCTCTCTCTCTCTCTCTCTCTCTCTTGCTCTCACACACACACACAAAGGGAGCCGCATGTGATTGGTGGAGGCGGGACCCTTACAAAAAACTGTTGTTGCTAATCATTGACACATGCTAGCCTGTAATAATCCCCCCCAGACAAATCTACTTTGCATTTGATATATTGCAAATATATGCCATCACATACACTGGCATTTAAAGGGTTAGAATTATAAAATGAATATGTGGTGTTATGATCAGGGCTGAAGTTGAATAAAAGATTGTATTATTTTCAATCTGACATTACAAAAAAACTGAAAATCCATCAAAATCAGTGTTGTTGCTAATCATACATATGCTAGCCTGTTTTTTAACAATCATTTGTGATGCCATCACAAACACTGGCATTTAAAGGGTACAAATAAAAAAAATCCTGCACCGAATGCAGGAAATGAAGTCTTTGTAACAAGAAATTTACCTCCTATAATAGTGGGGGTCGCGGCTCTCTGACACCGTTATTTGGGGGTCGCGGCCTGAAAAGTTTGGGAACCCCTGGTGTAATGCACATAATATGGGAACTTTTATCCATATGGTTGAGCCTGTTAGGAATTGCACCCCCAACCCAAGCAGATTGCAGATCACTCTCTCTATATGGAGGTAAAAAAGAAAATATGGTAAAAATAATTGGCATAAAAAGGGCTCTTTTTTATGAGGCACAAAAGGGCAGGTGCTAGCTGTGCCCTTGAGCAAGGCACCTCAGCTTTAACCGCTCCAGTGTTAGCTGCTCAGGGGCCAGTAGTAGAGTGCCTGACCATAGTGTCTTTATACCTGTATCACTGGACATATAAATGTATATTAAAGGGGAACTATCTTATAAATGGCCTTTTTGAGTGTTTAGCATTGTTTCCTAGCTATGTGAACTTATATTAATATGATCTATGTCTCAAAATTCTCATATTGGCGCATTCTTCCAATTCTCCTCTCACAATATTCACCCTCACTGAACTGAGTCATTTGAAAATGTGTCTATATGTGATGTCAGAGAGACACCGCTGCATGTTAATGTTCAGGCGACGACGCTGCGCAGTGGTTTAGGAGCCCAGGCTCAAAACAGCTCGAGATCTTGAGGTAGAAAAATGCTGTTTTTGAGGACTTGATTAGAAATACAAAACAATGAATAAAAAAAATATATATATTACAGAGGTGTTCCATAGATTCACAGGAATTGTGTAAAAGTGCCCAAATAGTGAAAGAAATAGTAAAATAGTTCCCCTTTAAATCAAATCAAATTGATTTGTAAAGCCCGAAATCACAAGTTAATGTCCCCATGGGCCGGACAAGTCTTCTTTAAACTATTCAAGAAGAAACATCACAATAAATCAAGAACAAAAAACCCACCATGAAATCCAAAATAAATGTAAAATAAATAAATGCAACACTCCCAGACATACCCCAGCAAAGGTAAGGAAAAACCTAGCAATAGGAAAAAAGCACCACAGGCCATGTGGAGGAGAGACACCTTAGAAGGGCCGTTCAAGGGGGGATCTTCCTTCTTGGATGTCGGTGATAATAGTGTTGCTATGGATGGGTGGAGAATAAAACAGGCGAATAGTTGGTATGTATGTACATATACGTGTAATAAAACACAAATATGTGCATGCAATAGCAACTGGGGTACATAAGAACATTTTTGAAACATTTAAATATATTACAACTCTGTACACAGGGAGCGAAATTAACTTTTTGACTCACCGGCCAGTGGCGGGTAGATGGGAAGAATCTACTCGCCAAGCATATTTCTTACCTGCCAAATTTTTTTGATAAAAAAAAATATATATATATATATTTTATATAAAAAATGTTTTTTTAAATAAAATATATATTATATAATCATACTTGTAGTTGTATTATCTGCGAGACATCGCCACCACGCAATAAGTCAAAATTCTCGCTATCTGCAAACAGCTCCACTGTCTGTGTATACTTGAGTAGCCTCCAGCTCCAGCAAGGATTATCCGGCGCTGCAGCTGGACCCTATTGGTATAATATTGTGGTTCTTTGGTCTAATCACATTCATCAAGCCCTCAGCTAGAATACGCGTTGAATCAATGTTATAAGACATTGATATCAGGAGCTATCTGTAGCTACTGCTAGCCCGCTAGATAACGTTAAGACAATTTAGTTTACTGGGACATATAGATCTAACGTGAGCTAGCTAACGTGTGCTAGCTAACGAGGGAACGGAGGTATTATGCACTCGAGTCGACTATTGCTGGAGCATGTTGATATCAGCAGCTATCAGTAGCTAGCCAGCTAGATACCGTTAGACAATGCCTCGTCATGTATTAAACTAAAAGTGAATAGTTGACTGGGTCATTGTTTAAACAGTAACGGTAGCTCATGGAGGTCCGATCTAGACTAGAGCAGACTGCCTCTGTGTTGATACGAGCAGAAGCCAATAGTATCCCGCTGCAGGGCTGGCCCGGCTGGGCAGATATGACTCGTTGCCACGTTTTTTTTCAAAATAAGAATATCATACGAACCGAATGCTGCTAACTGCCGGAGCCATCGATATTATGACTCTAGCTGCGCTTGGGCCGGAAACGAGACCCGCACAGATTTTCAAAATAAGAGTATCGTTATGAACTACACGTCTACACGCCACACGGCGGGCAGGGCTCTCAGTGGCAAGCGCCAAAGGTAAAAACTGAGCGCCCCTGGCGGGCGGCAGGCTTTAATTTCGCCCCCTGTCTGTACATGTGATTAGCATTATACTCAGTAGAACAAATGTATATATCTTATACCCAGCTTAATCACTATATTAATATTACTATTGCACTTTACTGTTACATTTGCACTGGGGTTGGATGCCACCCTTATATTCATTGTAATGTACTTATGCTGTATGATGACAATACATTTCAATGTAATCTAATCTAACTGGTACTATGACCTGAATGATGGTCCTAGAGGTCAGTGATTTGATGCTCTTTTGGTGTTTTGGTGATTGTGGCGTAAGAGAGTGCTGTCTTAACGTGAGAGTGCCGTCTTAACAGGTCGTGGGAAATCTCCCATAGGCATTGGATTGGGTGGAGAGCTGGTGACTGCATGCGAATGCCCTCGTATGCCCTGTGTATGGGGACATGTCACCCATATAGAAACACACCTCTTCAATCAATATCTGAGATGCAAATAAATAAATAAATAACCTTCTTAATAAATATAATATTTATATTGTAGTGGGTTCTATAGAGACATAATTCCCCATGGTATTGTTTTGATGTGTTGATGGGGCACTGTCACTTTAAGCAGGTTGGTTTTGGGTTGGGCTGAGAGGAGACGCCCTGCGTGGGGTTTCATTGGTAAATGTTTGATTACTACGAGCTGTCAGAAGCTAGCCCGGCATAGTTCTGACAGCTGTCACTTGTGCTACTGCGAAATTAATGACACACGGCTTTGTGTTGTCAACTGATAGAAATTGTGCGTTTCTCTATTCCGATGATTTCTACAATATAATATATATATAAATAACTGTATTTTACTAGTACCTTACTACTATGTACTATGTTACTATCCGTATACTACTACCTACCATGCTAATATGTCTATTATACTATGCACTCAGGGTGTAACACTCACGTTCAACACTATTTGACGAACAATGCCACTGACCATAAGCTGCCAGAGATGCACATCTCCTGCTGACCAGAAAACCACACACTTTTCTGATAGTGGGGTGCCTGGACACTCAGTCATTTAAAATGTGCCCAAGCCTCTTCAACTCGTTCAAAACGCAGCGGCCCGCCTGATCTCAAACCTACCGAAGTCGGCCCATGTCACCCCACTTCTTAGGGACCTGCACTGGCTCCCTATTGCTGCACGTATCCGCTTCAAGGCCCTTGACCTAGCATATCGTGCGGCAAAGGGAACCGCTCCCGCCTACCTCCGGTCAATGGTCTCTAATTACACACCCTCAAGACCCCTACGCTCTGCATCTTCTGGCCGCCTCAGACCTACTCCTATCCGAGCTCCGGGAGGGTCATTAAAGAGAAGCCGCCTATTCTCAGTCCTTGGCCTACAATGGTGGAATGAACTACCCACCCCAGTTAGGACAGCCGAATCCCGTCCAATCTTTCGCCGTCGACTAAAGACGCACTTCTTCAACCAGTATCTGAAATAATGGGCAAAAAATATATATATAACCCTAACTAACCTTGTCCTGCACTTGTCCTAATAAACTAACCTACACTGTAACACGCAACACTTTGATGAACATTGTTACTCAGCTGATAGAGTTGTACCCTTCTTGCTGTCTTGTCATACAGAACTTGTAAGTCGCTTTGGATAAAAGCGTCAGCTAAATGACTAAATGTAAATGTAAATGTAAATGTAAAATGTATATGCGAAAGTTTCGTTTTCACTTCTAATTTGAAGATAAGGATCTATAGAACAATTTTGAGTGTCGGCTTTGAGTGTGAGCTTGAGTGTCAAGAAACCAGTTGAATTTAATAAAAATTCCACATGGCCAAAATGGCCACAATCGAAATCATAAATTCTTTAAAAACGTCTTAATGTTCACACAATTGCTGTGTAATATAATTTTGTATTGCTATTTTAAGTTAATACTGTGTGAGGAATCAACTGGAGTTCAAATATTGATGTTTTGAATATTCTGGTATGGCAAAAATCAAAGATGGCTGCAATTTCTGTATTTATTTCGAATTACGCTTCATAACTTTTATTCTATTGAACCTAGAATGGTGATGTTGGTGCCTGTACCTAGGTTTTCATGAATGAGTAATTGAATAAAAATAAAATAAACATGATTGGAGCATATATTAAATGATATTTCACACAAATGAGACAATAAATATGTGGAGAACTAAAGTTAGATATGAGAACTGTAAACAAACGATGATTGTGAAGAACGTCCTCATCACAAGAAAGGATCTGCATCTCAGCACCAATGTCAAAGCCATGCCAAAGACCTGATGGAGGTGTTGCTGAGCAATGGGAATCCCTTTGAGGAGGGCAGTAAAGACCTGGTTACATTAGACAATAAGGTGTGTGAGTCTGCGGCTGCTGCCGTATCTGTCCATCAACTCGAGTCTATAGTCTATTTGCCATCCCATAGAGCCCCATTGTGAAACCGGAAATTTCGGAACCACCAAAGTTTTATGATGGATATGGATAGTACGGATCCCCAGCACTCAGAAACTGCCGGATGCTAAGTTGTAAATGTTGGGCAACGTTTGTTATTTGCATAATTAGCAAACATTTGCATAATCGACTAAATGGCCAAATCTCAGAAACTACTTGATCAATTTCAACAATGTTGGAGTTGTTTTGGGGGTTATTCGGGACACTGAATCCAGTTATGATACTTAAGAGAAGAAAAAAGTTTCAAAATTGCAATATTTACTGGAATTTACCAAATTTTGGTGCCATTTTTTATGAATTTTCTGTTTATAAATGTTTCAGAAGATGCAGAATTTATAGATATTTTTCATGGAATGTTCAATTGTAAACAGAATGATAATAATAATAATAACTTTAATTTGTAGAGCGCCTAATAGACCACTACACTTCCGTGTTACATTGAAATCGGGGAGGAGATTGTGGGGGGAGCACATGAATGAATGTGGATGAGAGCCGTGATGTAAGTGGTTGCATTCCTAATCGATCAGAACTAAATCGGCAGAGAAAAAGCCCCCATCTATTCCCCATGCACATGCGCAGATTGCCCATGGATTGTGACGCCACGCACACCCGCCCTGGACTGTTCCATCAGAGGGGCAAGCTTCAGTGGCCAGTGTCCTTTCAGCCGAACAGGATAATGAAATAATGATCCCACTAATGGCCAGATGCGTCTTATGGCGACATCTACAATTACCTCATTGAGTCTCCAGGTAGACGAATGTTTATATTTAAAGGCCAACGTGCAGGTTGTATTTTTGTTCAATAAACAATGAGACTAGGCCAACGCTGACTTTCATGAAAAAATTATCGAAATTGACCCAGTTTTAGCGTTTTTATCAAACATTTTGTCGACCAAACCACAACCTTTTTATCCGTGGTTCATAGCGTGCGTGTGTCATCTTAATGATGACGTCACATCAGGTGCAGGCCAGCGAGGGGCTCTGAGAGTCACAGCAGGTAGTGGCAGGAAGCAGAGAGCCTTGCTACTACTAGCCGAGGAGCTCGTATCTGTTTCGCCTAACACTATTGCTCCGTGATCATAGCCATTCATCTCTAAAGCTAACCACTATTTGTAAAAGCCACAACCACGTTACCATATTTGTAATAATGTAAATCATTGTGTCGTTGTACATATTGTGTATATAACGTTAGTAGCTAAGTTAGCTAACGTAGCTTAGCTTAACTTGGTAGCCAGCATTCTCGAAACTCCTAACAATGCCCGATTTAAAATGGTTCTCTCCTCTTTGTATACCTTTGTCCTCACAAGTATTCTGCCAGGGAACTTATGGACACGACAATAGTAGTAGTTATAAGGTGTTTGAGCTTGTAACGTTAACGTTAGTTAGCTAATAGCTATCGTGGTTGCCCGTTTCGTGACTGATGCACCGAGGGGCTGCTATCGTATCAGGTCTGAGAAGAGGACCTGCACATTAGACATAATGCTAACGTTAGCGGGGTAACGTTAGCCAGAGCCATATAGCCCGTATTACTATGACCCGGACGGGTATGAGGCATAAGTTGCCTGAAGTGACGTCACGGCCCTGCTAGCGTCTGATAAGCTTTTTCATTTGATCCGTGCGTGTTATTCGTGCGTGGACCTTTTCAACCCTTTCTGAGTGGCATTTCCGGCGTCAAATGGACAAAAATAAATAATGAAATTAGATACCAATGATGTAAACTACCCATAATTGAAGAGTAGGGTTTAACCTGCAAGTTGGCCTTTAAGTGCAGTGGTCTATAGCCACTCACACTACCACCGAAGCTCCCCCCTCTGATGGAACAGTCCAGGGCGGGTGTGCGTGGTGTCACAATCCGTGGGCAATCTGCGCATGTGCATGGGGAATAGGTGCTTAAAAATGGGCTTTTTCTCTGCCGATTTAGTTCTGATCGATTAGGAATGGGTCGTGCTGTGTTCAGGAGATTCACATGGACGAGAAACCCATCTACAGGCCTAGTTATCAAATTCTTGGTTTGCAATGGTTTTGCACCTTGTGGGTAAATAAAAACCCAGTTTTCATCTACAACTCCTGTTTCCTCATTGTCTCACTGCTTGGTCCCTAACAAGGAGAAATGGGTATTCTAAACACTCTGTGCAAGGCCTCTATTAGGCGGTAAATTGTTCTTTGTTTTCACAATGTGTGCTCTCTATCGTATCGAGATACACATTCCATGTGTATGGAATAACACTCACCTTTAACATTTACTTTAAACACTTTTTAACACTACACCATATTGTATCTATTTATTAGTAAAAGATTTGCACTACCTCTCTAACTCATCTTTGCATTTGTTTGCATTGTGTACTTGTACTAGTTTGTATATTTTGTATAGTGTTTGGTCTTTATTTTTTTTTACTTTTTTACTGTCTGAAGCACAATCTCAGGGGGCTCATACAGAACCAAGCATTTCACTGTAATGTACATGTACCTTATATGTGACAAATAAGCTGGTCAGAAAGGCCGGTAACATGGTGGGAGTGGAACTAGACTCTTCCTCTGTCAGAGAGGAAGAGCCTTGCTAAGCTCCACGCCATCATGGACAACCCCTCCCACACCCTATACACAGACTTGGCTGATAGAAGGAGCATGTTCAGTGTTCGACTAAGACTCCCAAGATGCAACACTGAACGGCACAGGAAGTCTTTAATTCCAACAACCATCAGAGTATACAATGCATCACTGTGCCTCACTGCCTCACCACAGAGTGACAGTACAAACTCTGGTAATCTTCCTGGACTTTTGACTTCTTATTTTTACATATACACTTAAACATTTTTATTTAAAAAAATTCAATACATTTTATTGTATATTTTTGGCTGTATAATTTAGAATGTATATCCTGGACTGTATTTTTATTGTTATTTGTGATTTTTGACTACCTAAACTTTACGCAACATAGGGGAGGAGCAAACATAGCTTGCATAGCAGCCTTCTAAACTCTAATTTGAAAATTACCTTGAAGAAAAGGTTTTCTGCCAGTGAAGTTTTGTCACAGATATTTGACGGTGAAAGTGACATAGGAGATAATGTGTCTGAGACCCTGATTATGAGGCGTCCTCCTCTGATGAGAATGAGACCCTTGGTGCAGATGCTCCTGTTGTCTCTCAACCACAAGCAGACACGTTACTTTCCAAAAACGGAAAGTTATCATGGGCCCACTCCCCACTTGAACAACATAATATATATTATGTATGTATAATTGGGTGGGTGGGGGGGAGTAGGGGTAATGTTTTATTTAATTGGTTATTTAGGTAATCAACAAAGTAACATGAAGCACCTGAAACATACATTTGGGTAACACTTTTGATTATGATCATTTTCTGGAGGTTTAAACTGCTGGGGTCAAAATGTCCCTAAGGATAAAGAGTGTAAAGTCAATATTTGAGGATAACAGGAGGGTTAACAAAACCATTTCAAATCATTTTAGCCCTGCTAGATAGAGGTAGCAAATAACTCTAAGGATGGCAATAATAATAATAAACGTTATTTGTACAAATTCCATAGAAGAATTGCAGCCCAAAGTGCTTCACAGCAGAAAATACACTAGAATACATCAAATGAGCATAAAATAGACAGAATAAATGCAATGCAGAAAATAAAAATACAAGATGATAGAAGTAGATGATCGTAGTGTTCTTGGGGGCATGTAGTTGACAAGAAAATTGCCAATATAGCTTGCTCTGGTTCCATTTAGGGCTTTGTACATAAGGAGGAGGACCTTCAAATCAATTCTAAATGTTACCGGAAGCCAGTGTAATAGCCTAGCTGAGAGTTGAATAAGCTGAAGTATTTTCTTCAGTCGGCTTGGAATAAAGGCATGGATCCGTTTTTCAGCATCCTTTTGATTTATAAATGGTTGTACTTTAGCTTTGTTTCTAAGGTGGAAGAATTATGTTTTTGTCACCTTGTTAATGTGGGACTTAACCTGTTAAGCCTTAAGGTCCCCCTATAGGGGTGGTAATGTGTACTTTTGCATACTTTGGGGCACGCCTCACATATCGGCATGTAACTCGAGAACCGCTGAACGTATTTTGTCACCTGAAAGGGCAATCGACAGGCAACAAATAGGGCTTTAATTCCATCTATATATTGTATTAAAATAAATGCACACCCGAGCCACTAGAGGTCGGCAAAGAATCGTCCACATGTGGGCCCTTGGATGTTAAGAGGTCAATGTTTTTAAATATTTTTTTTGTAGCCAAGAGTAAAGACCATAACCCTATCAAAAACAGTAGTCAAAGTGTATATTTTCATTTTTACCGATGTTTTATATGTTTTATCGGAAATACAAATTTATCGGAAAATGCTAATTATCGTAAAAACCGCAAGAAATGACTAAATCCAGATTCAACCCTGCCATTGGAAAGAGGAGCATTTTCCCTATCCATACATGTATGATTTGGCCATAATAAGGTCAAGGTCAAGTTCAAGGTCAAATATAATTAAAGTCGATTATAATTAATTACTGTATCTACAAATCCTTCTGTTTAATCATCTTCCCGGGGTTCATTTGCTTAGATTTTGTGTACACATGATCTCAATAAGGTGGTGAATGAGCTCAGTGAGCATTTTCTCCTACCCGTATAAATTTTTGATCATCATCATCATCAAAATCATAAATCATAATTAATCATAATTAATGTATTCATTACAATTTACAATTTACAATTTACAGAAACAATATTTCGGACACTGGAAATACATACCCCCAGGTCCCTAGATGTTCCTAGATACCAAGAACATGCAAATTGACCTTGCAGAAGTGGAGCAATCTTCCATTTACTTAGGCATGTACCTTTAGGCGAAAACGGTCTACAGATTAACAGGTTAAAGCTTACAGTAGACCTGAGTCTATAATAACCAAGACTTGTAAGCAAGGAGTAAGTTTCCCCATAATATTATTCAGCAGAATTTCTCTTGAAATAGAAATTTGGTAAATTGAATTCCAGTAAATATTGCAATTCCAAAACTCTTGAGTATCATAAATGGATTCAGCATCCCGAATAACCCCCAAAACCACTCCAACATTGTTGAAATTGATCAAGTAGTTTCCGAGATTTGTCCATTTAGGTGATTATGCAAATGTGGCTAATTATGCAAATAAAAAAGTTGCCCAACATGTACAACTTAGCATCTGGCAGTTTCTAAGTGCTGGTGACCCATACTATCCATATCTATCATAAAAGTTTGGTGGTTCCAAAATGTCCGGGTTCATTGTGTTGGCAAATAGACTACTACGGGACAAGAGCAGTACAACAATTTCAGGAAGAGTGCTTGAATCAAATGACTTCTGACAGCACCGATCAAGCGAAATAACTTCCTGTTGTTCCATGAAAAACACAAAATCACGGAGCAAAACACAGAAGAAGACAGCAAATAAGCTGAGAATGCAGCACTTCAAACAGCATACAGAGCTCTATGGGAAAGCTTTTATTGTGCTAGACACAATACACGTCAAGTAGAGATATTTCTGTTAGTTGCGCCAGGTGTAACAAGACATTTTCTCATTCCTGTCAAATAAGTTGTTAACAGATGGACAGTTCCCAGATGACAAGGATGTCTACATCACTGCAGGTGATCAAGTCCACCATGTTGGAAACAGTCCACCAATGGATCAATGCAACCACGAGGAAGCTGACACTTGTGTCCTATAATACATCTCCTCCACGCCCTCCAAACATCATCACTTGGGAGGGTGCATACTGGAGATACAGATGTTTGTCGTAATCCTTCTGACTAATTTCCATCACATCAAGCCACTAACAGACACACACCCACTCAGGGACGTGCACAGGACTTTAGAGGGGCAGGTGCTCAAAGGCTGAAAAGGGCACTATACCTGTGTGTGTTTTAACCGAGCGTGCGTAGCGCACAAGCCCCCCTTTTTATGCTTTTTGGGGGGTTTTGGTGATCAAATATTGAATATTGAACTATAATAATCAGTGCAGGAGCTCACTTATCCTTGAAAGACACTTTTATCACTGACTTAAAAGGCCCATACATCTCCATAAATGTTCAGGGGGGAGGGAATAAGTGCTTATCCTACAGACCCCAAGAAGTGCTGTATATTCTGTATTGTTTAATATAAATGCATTTTTTATTCCAATCCCGATTTGTATTTGAGATTCCCAAATCCCATGGGACTTGACTTCTTCGTGTCCCTCAGTGAGTATAATACCAGCATTCAACTGTATGCACCACAGCGGTTTCTATCATCATCATCATCACCACCCACGCTATGCATAAAATATATAGGTCCGCGGAGAGGCATGCTGAGGAGGCCGTGCAAACTGCAATGGAATATGGGGCATCTCTCTCTCAATACCTAATATTTTGATTCTATCCTGACATTTTTCAGTTGGAAGGGCAGTCTATATGCGTAACGAAATTATTATTATTATTATTATAATTTTTTTTCAAAAAGGGCACTTCTTTTATGAGGCTCAAAAAGGCAGGTGCTCAAGCACCCCTTGGGCTCTATGTGTGCACGTGCCTGGTGAAGTGTAACGTGTGGGAGGTCACACTACCTTCACCATATCCCTCCCTCGCTGTGCAGGCGCCCTGACCGACCTGTAGGAGTCGCTGTTTACAACGACCAGATTACCACCCCACCGGCTTCCCTCCCGCTGACTCTGCCAATTGAGCACAGTATGACGGCCGGCCCAAGCCGGAGGCAACGCTGACAGCCGGATTCGATACCAGTGTCTCTTGCGGTGGTGACGAGCGCTTAGTCCGCTGCGCCACCCAGCCGCAACCTTATATATAGTTGTGTTCAGTTCGCTCTCTTCCTTTTGAGTATGTGGTGTGTAGAGCTGGTGGCTGAGCTCTGGTGTTTTCCCCTGTTGTAATTATTTGTGCTGTTATTTAGGTGAAGCTTGTGTCTTGTTGTTATTTACCAATTCTTGTTTAAAGCTAACATGTGTCTATTTGTTTGTCCTTCATTTCACCCAGCCTACTGTGGTTATATTTCTGTGTATTCACACGTGTTTTTGCACACAGGGACAAGTGAGGACGGGAAGACACCCTGGGGTCTACATACATCTAGCATCACGTAGGTTTACCTGTTGTTACAACCCTATGGTTAGAGTGAGCACCACCCACTGTATTTATGGATGCTTAGCATCTGTCAAGGGGGGGTGGGTTATCATTTATTTTTGTATTTCAATCCCTGTCTCCGGTGCCAGTGTATGGTAGTCAGTGTGTAGTGTGATGTGTGCCTGGTGCCAGTGTATGGTAGTCAGTGTGTAGTGTGATGTGTGCCTGGTGCCAGTGTATGGTAGTCAGTGTGTAGTGTGATGTGTGCCTGGTGCCAGTGTATGGTAGTCAGTGTGTAGTGTGATGTGTGCCGGGTGCCAGTGTATGGTAGTCAGTGTGTAGTGTGATGTGTGCCGGGTGCCAGTGTATGGTAGTCAGTGTGTAGTGTGATGTGTGCCTGGTGCCAGTGTATGGTAGTCAGTGTGATGTGTGCCGGGTGCCAGTGTATGGTAGTCAGTGTGTAGTGTGATGTGTGCCTGGTGCCAGTGTATGGTAGTCAGTGTGTAGTGTGATGTGTGCCTGGTGCCAGTGTATGGTAGTCAGTGTGTAGTGTGATGTGTGCCGGGTGCCAGTGTATGGTAGTCAGTGTGTAGTGTGATGTGTGCCGGGTGCCAGTGTATGGTAGTCAGTGTGTAGTGTGATGTGTGTCTGGTACCAGTGTATGGTAGTCAGTGTGTAGTGTGATGTGTGCCTGGTGCCAGTGTATGGTAGTCAGTGTGATGTGTGCCTGGTGCCAGTGTATGGTAGTCAGTGTGATGTGTGCCTGGTGCCAGTGTATGGTAGTCAGTGTGTGCCGACCGTCCACACTAACACAATTGGCAGTGTTAGCGGGTGGGAAACCCGGCGAGGGTGGGTCCTGGTCATTGTAAACAGCGACTAATACAGGTCGGTCGGGGCGCCTGCACAGCAAGGGAAGGATCTGGAGGGAGGTAGTGTGACCTTCCACACGTTACACTCCCCCAGTGAGAGTCCGCGCTGCCAGGTGAAAAGAAGCGGTGGGCTGGCTACACATGTGTCGGAGGAAGCATGTGATAGTCTCCGTCCTCCCAGACCGAGGGTAGAGTGCGCAACGACCAGGAAGGCGATTGGCAATTGGCATAACGACTAACATTGGGATGGGAGAAAAAGCGTAAAAAGAAGGGGGGAAAAGATAAAAAATTAAAAAGCGCTATATAGCAGCGGCTGGGTGGCGTAGTGGAGATTGCGCTCGTCACCAATGCAAGAGACTCCGGTCTCGAATCCCGGTGTCAGCATTGCCTGTGGCTTGGGCCAGTCGTCATACTATCTCAATTGACAGAGGTAGCGGGTGGAAGTCGATGGGTGGTAATCTGGACGTTGTGGACAGCGACTCCTACAGGTCGGTTGGGTGACGCCTGCACAGCAGAGACAGGAAGTATCGGGGGCAGCGTGAGCCTCCCACGCGTTACTCTTCGCCACTGAGAGATCGCGCTGTCTGGTGAAAAGATGCGACAGGCTGCCTCCTCGTGTACCGGAGGGGACAGGTGATGCAAGGCTTCTATCCTCACTACAGCCGACCAGTGGGAGGCATAGTCTAGCAACGTTCAAGACAGGGGAGGGATGAATTGGCGATATGAAATTGGGATGGGAGAAAAATAGAAAAATAAGGAGAAAAAGTGGATAAAAAAAATTAAAACGCTATATAAATGTAATGAATTATTATTATTGATTTGGTGCCACTGATAGTCCTCCTTGTTGCCTTTTTATGTAAATAAACATTATTGTTTTATAATCTGTTTCCTGATTTTGTGTCGCTGCACTCTCACCCACCATGTCTGTTGCCTTATGTTGCGCCCTTCCACTGAGTGACCACAGGGGGGCGTAACACCCACTTTAAACATTCACCTTTAACATTAACTTTAGACGCTATTTTATCTTTTTATTTGCACTACCTCTCTCCCTATTTTTTGCATTTTGTACTTTAGTTTTGTATATTTATTCTTTATTCTTTTTACTTTTCTTACGGTGTGAAGCACAATCTCATACAGAACCAAGCATTTCACTGTAATGTACATGTGTACCTTATTATATGACAAATAAAACAAAACTTGAAACATATGAAAACAGACTAAAGTTTATTTAACACCATCTAGAATGTCAAGAATTTGTGTTGACTGAACCTGAATAAAAACTGCGTGAGATGGAACGATTAATATGCTAGATTAATCAAACTAAATCCTAAACTGTACTCCTCATCGGTACTATAATCTTCAGGACAAGTCACTCCGTCCTCTATCTAGGTCAGTCTGGACTGTAACTCGAAGCACTACGGTATATCCTCCCAAAGCATCATGACTTGTCATCCAGATAGATTCAGTTTGATCTGTGAAGCGGCCAAAACATAAATGTCAGTGAAATGCAAGACTTACAACACATTGGACACTCAGCCGCACTCAGGCGCATCAGGGCCAAGGTACTGTCACGGCCCATCCGTCACTTTTGCGATCGCATACCAAATACATTTTTGTTGATGGCTCACTTATCAGACTTAATGGTTCGATGCTTGATCTAAAATATGAATGATGAAATATGAAAATGAGTGCGGCTACGTGGCGCAGTGGGCAAGGCGCTCGCCACTAACGCAGGAGATGCTGGTATCGAGCCCAGCTCTCTGCGTTGCTACCGGCTTGGCTGGTCGTTCATACTAACACAATTGGCAGTGTTAGAGGGTGGGAAAGTCGGTGGGTGGAGATTGGACGTTGTGGACGGCGACTCCTACAGGTCGGTTGGTGCGCCTGCGCAGTAGAATCAGGAAGTATCGGGGGCGGCGTGTCCCTCCCACGCGTTACTCCTCGCCGCTGAGAGATCGCGCAGTGCAGGTGAAAAGATGCAACGGCTGCCTCCTCGTGTACCGGAGGGGACTCGTGATGCAAGGCTTCTGTCCTCACTACAGCCGACCAGTGGGAGGCATGGTCTAGCAACGTTCGAGACAGGAGAGGGGAGAGTTGAAGGGAGAATTGGGGAGGCGAAATTGGGATGGGAGGAAAATAGAAAAATAAGGAGAAAAAGTGGATCAAAAAAATAAATGAAATATGAAAATGACAGCCCCACCATAGAAGGCTGAATATGGCGACGGATCATGTTTTTAATCCATAAATGAATTGATGAATCTCTTGGGTAGAAGGAATGGTTTGTTACTTTAAAGCTCCAAGCTCCATACTTGGAAAAAGCGAAGACGGTAAAGCAAAAAGAAATGTATCACAAAACTATTCTAACCCTGATAGTGATGCTGAGCCTGGGTTTAATCTGTTCAGCCTGAGACACATTTAGGACGGTGTGGGTTTAATCTGTTTAGCCTGAGACACATTTAGGACGCTCTGGGTTTAATCTGTTCAGCCTGAGACACATTTAGGACGGTGTGGGTTTAATCTGTTTAGCCTGAGACACATTTAGGACGCTCTGGGTTTAATCTGTTTAGCCTGAGACACATTTAGGACGCTCTGGGTTTAATCTGTTTAGCCTGAGACACATTTAGGACGCTCTGGGTTTAATCTGTTTAGCCTGAGACACATTTAGGACGCTCTGGGTTTAATCTGTTTAGCCTGAGACACATTTAGGACGCTCTGGGTTTAATCTGTTTAGCCTGAGACACATTTAGGATGCTCTGGGTTTAATCTGTTTAGCCTGAGACACATTTAGGACGCTCTGGGTTTAATCTGTTTAGCCTGAGACACATTTAGGACGCTCTGGGTTTAATCTGTTTAGCCTGAGACACATTTAGGACGGTGTGGGTTTAATCTGTTTAGCCTGAGACACATTTAGGATGCTCTGGGTTTAATCTGTTTAGCCTGAGACACATTTAGGACGCTCTGGGTTTAATCTGTTTAGCCTGAGACACATTTAGGACGCTCTGGGTTTAATCTGTTTAGCCTGAGACACATTTAGGACGGTCTGGCTTTAATCTGTTTAGCCTGAGACACATTTAGGACGCTCTGGGTTTAATCTGTTTAGCCTGAGACACATTTAGGACGCTCTGGGTTTAATCTGTTTAGCCTGAGACACATTTAGGACGCTCTGGGTTTAATCTGTTTAGCCTGAGACACATTTAGGACGGTGTGGGTTTAATCTGTTTAGCCTGAGACACATTTAGGACGCTCTGGGTTTAATCTGTTTAGCCTGAGACACATTTAGGACGCTCTGGGTTTAATCTGTTTAGCCTGAGACACATTTAGGACGCTCTGGGTTTAATCTGTTTAGCCTGAGACACATTTAGGACGCTCTGGGTTTAATCTGTTTAGCCTGAGACACATTTAGGACGCTCTGGGTTTAATCTGTTTAGCCTGAGACACATTTAGGACGGTGTGGGTTTAATCTGTTTAGCCTGAGACACATTTAGGACGCTCTGGGTTTAATATGTTTAGCCTGAGACACATTTAGGACGCTCTGGGTTTAATCTGTTTAGCCTGAGACACATTTAGGACGCTCTGGGTTTAATCTGTTTAGCCTGAGACACATTTAGGACGCTCTGGGTTTAATCTGTTTAGCCTGAGACACATTTAGGACGGTGTGGGTTTAATCTGTTTAGCCTGAGACACATTTAGGACGCTCTGGGTTTAATCTGTTTAGCCTGAGACACATTTAGGACGCTCTGGGTTTAATCTGTTTAGCCTGAGACACATTTAGGACGCTCTGGGTTTAATCTGTTTAGCCTGAGACACATTTAGGACGGTCTGGGTTTAATCTGTTTAGCCTGAGACACATTTAGGACGCTCTGGGTTTAATCTGTTTAGCCTGAGACACATTTAGGATGCTCTGGGTTTAATCTGTTTAGCCTGAGACACATTTAGGACGCTCTGGGTTTAATCTGTTTAGCCTGAGACACATTTAGGACGGTGTGGGTTTAATCTGTTTAGCCTGAGACACATTTAGGATGCTCTGGGTTTAATCTGTTTAGCCTGAGACACATTTAGGACGCTCTGGGTTTAATCTGTTTAGCCTGAGACACATTTAGGACGCTCTGGGTTTAATCTGTTTAGCCCGAGACACATTTAGGACGCTCTGGGTTTAATCTGTTTAGCCTGAGACACATTTAGGACGGTGTGGGTTTAATCTGTTTAGCCTGAGACACATTTAGGACGCTCTGGGTTTAATCTGTTTAGCCTGAGACACATTTAGGACGCCCTGGGTTTAATCTGTTTAGCCTGAGACACATTTAGGACGCTCTGGGTTTAATCTGTTTAGCCTGAGACACATTTAGGACGCTCTGGGTTTAATCTGTTTAGCCTGAGACACATTTAGGACGCTCTGGGTTTAATCTGTTTAGCCTGAGACACATTTAGGACGGTCTGGGTTTAATCTGTTTAGCCTGAGACACATTTAGGACGCTCTGGGTTTAATCTGTTTAGCCTGAGACACATTTAGGACGCTCTGGGTTTAATCTGTTTAGCCTGAGACACATTTAGGATGGTCTGGCTTTAATCTGTTTAGCCTGAGACACATTTAGGACGCTCTGGGTTTAATCTGTTTAGCCTGAGACACATTTAGGACGCTCTGGGTTTAATCTGTTTAGCCTGAGACACATTTAGGACGCTCTGGGTTTAATCTGTTTAGCCTGAGACACATTTAGGACGGTGTGGGTTTAATCTGTTTAGCCTGAGACACATTTAGGACGGTCTGGGTTTAATCTGTTTAGCCTGAGACACATTTAGGACGCTCTGGGTTTAATCTGTTTAGCCTGAGACACATTTAGGACGCTCTGGGTTTAATCTGTTTAGCCTGAGACACATTTAGGACGCTCTGGGTTTAATCTGTTTAGCCTGAGACACATTTAGGACGGTGTGGGTTTAATCTGTTTAGCCTGAGACACATTTAGGACGCTCTGGGTTTAATCTGTTTAGCCTGAGACACATTTAGGACGCTCTGGGTTTAATCTGTTTAGCCTGAGACACATTTAGGACGCTCTGGGTTTAATCTGTTTAGCCTGAGACACATTTAGGACGCTCTGGGTTTAATCTGTTTAGCCTGAGACACATTTAGGACGCTCTGGGTTTAATCTGTTTAGCCTGAGACACATTTAGGACGCTCTGGGTTTAATCTGTTTAGCCTGAGACACATTTAGGACGCTCTGGGTTTAATCTGTTTAGCCTGAGACACATTTAGGACGCTCTGGGTTTAATCTGTTTAGCCTGAGAAGGACTATTTGAGAACATAATTGAGACATGAGAATAAATGTCCTGGATGTTATGACTTAATTTCATCTTGACTTTGACACCGGCCACTCAGAGTCTCAAACACGAACCTATTCAATGGTAAACGGTGCATTTATATAGTTTATATGGTGCTTTTATCCAAACCGCTTTACAATTCTGTTCCTCACATTCACCCGTTCTCTCACCCGTTCACGGTGGAGGCGACCGTGCGAGGTGCCGACCTGCTCACCAGGAGCAATTAGGGGTTAAGTGCCTTGCTCAAGGACACTTTGACACGCTTCCCGGGCGGAGTGGGAATTGAACCGGGAACCTTCCGAGTACCAGACGAGCGCTCTACCTCCTGAGCCACTGTCACCCCCGTATTCTATTAGACTCTATTATAATCTCAAGCTCCTCTTTTCTCGATCATCACAATCACAACCATTGCAACTGTCTGAGGTCCATTGTAACACAAATACATTCAGTGGATGATTTCACACACAGTATTAATACCTTTTCTTTCTTTCTTTGTTTTAACCCCCGAAACGAAAACAAATGTAATCGATGTGGAGTATCTGGGCAGCCCTGCCTGTTTCCCCTGCTGTGTGGGAGAACGCCCTTCTGGGCAGCCCTGCCCGTTTCCCCTGCTGTGTGGGAGAACGCCCTTCTGGGCAGCCCTGCCTGTTTCCCCTGCTGTGTGGGAGAACGCCCTTCTGGGCAGCCCTGCCTGTTTCCCCTGCTGTGTGGGAGAACGCCCTTCTGGGCAGCCCTGCCTGTTTCCCCTGCTGTGTGGGAGAACGCCCTTCTGGGCAGCCCTGCCTGTTTCCCCTGCTGTGTGGGAGAACGCCCTTCTGGGCAGCCCTGCCTGTTTCCCCTGCTGTGTGGGAGAACGCCCTTCTGGGCAGCCCTGCCTGTTTCCCCTGCTGTGTGGGAGAACGCCCTTCTGGGCAGCCCTGCCTGTTTCCCCTGCTGTGTGGGAGAACGCCCTTCTGGGCAGCCCTGCCTGTTTCCCCTGCTGTGTGGGAGAACGCCCTTCTGGGCAGCCCTGCCTGTTTCCCCTGCTGTGTGGGAGAACGCCCTTCTCCGCTTGTATCCCTCTCGGCCTTCTCACTGCAGCCCTGACAGAGTTGTCGCTAAAAATAAATAGTATGTGTCCAATAAAACTGTTTTCCAGCGGATAGTAAGGCCTGTTCATGAAACCCACTGCCAAGACAAGTGAGAGAGAATCTTGACATGTCGTTAAAGTCGTTAAATAGACAACCGTCCAGCGTGCACACATGTACCTGACACCACTTCACTCGCTCTCTTAACGTTTTATTAGCCCAGTGCCTAAAATGGACCTATAAACATAATATTCCTGCTGTTTTGTTGACACAGAGAGACACACAAGAAGATCAATTTGACATCACAATACTCCTTCTTCAACGCCCCGCCCACACCTCACACACCTATCGCAACATTCACACGCGAACACATACATTTACATTAACATCTCTGGCATTACACATACTGTTAACGACGCGTATCGGGTGAAATGTCAGAAGTATTTGAGTTCAAGGATCCGAACGGCGTGTGGGCCCTCGGCCAAGCCAGCGGGGCCCGCGCCCTCTCCCGTTTCCCCCGCTCGCTTACCTCTCATGTGACACGGGAATTAAACTGTCGGCCAGTAACAAGCTCGCTAATTAATGAGTTGTGGCCCAGTAGGTCACGGCGAGGAGGACCTCTCTTGTATTTATAGTTGACCTCTTCATCTGAATTATCCCACGTTGCTTACGGGGCTTGAAATTAATATGTTTGACTGATTTGGCTGAAAAATAGACTTGTGTTTTGCGGAAGGTCGCTTGTTTAATCCCCCGGAGCGTCAAGTGAATGAATAACGCTCTCCGCTTCCTCCACCCCCACCTCCACCTCCACCTGCTCCATGGTCAACACCTCCACCTCCACCTGCTCCATGGTCAACACCTCCACCTCCACCTGCTCCATGGTCAACACCTCCACCTCCACCTGCTCCATGGTCAACACCTCCACCTCCACCTGCTCCATGGTCAACACCTCCACCTCCACCTGCTCCATGGTCAACACCTCCACCTCCACCTGCTCCATGGTCAACACCTCCACCTCCACCTGCTCCATGGTCAACACCTCCACCTCCTCCTCCTGCTCCATGGTCAACACCTCCACCTCCACCTGCTCCATGGTCAACACCTCCACCTCCACCTGCTCCATGGTCAACACCTCCACCTCCACCTGCTCCATGGTCAACACCTCCACCTCCACCTGCTCCATGGTCAACACCTCCACCTCCTCCTCCACCTGCTCCATGGTCAACACCCCCACCTCCACCTCCACCTGCTCCATGGTCAACACATCCACCACCTCCACCTGCTCCATGGTCAACACCTCCACCTCCACCTGCTCCATGGTCAACACCTCCACCTCCACATGCTCCATGGTCAACACCTCCACCTCCACCTGCTCCATGGTCAACACCTCCACCTCCACCTGCTCCATGGTCAACACCTCCACCTCCACCTGCTCCATGGTCAACACCTCCTCCTCCACCTGCTCCATGGTCAACACCTCCTCCTCCACCTGCTCCATGGTCAACACCTCCACCTCCACCTGCTCCATGGTCAACACCTCCACCTCCACCTGCTCCATGGTCAACACCTCCACCTCCTCCACCTGCTCCATGGTCAACACCTCCACCTCCACCTGCTCCATGGTCAACACCTCCACCTCCACCTGCTCCATGGTCAACACCTCCACCTCCACCTGCTCCATGGTCAACACCTCCTCCTCCACCTGCTCCATGGTCAACACCTCCACCTCCACCTGCTCCATGGTCAACACCTCCACCTCCACCTGCTCCATGGTCAACACCTCCTCCTCCACATGCTCCATGGTCAACACCTCCACCACCACCTCCACCTGCTCCATGGTCAACACCTCCACCTCCACCTGCTCCATGGTCAACACCTCCTCCTCCACCTGCTCCATGGTCAACACCTCCACCTCCACCTCCACCTGCTCCATGGTCAACACCTCCACCTCCACCTGCTCCATGGTCAACACCTCCTCCTCCACCTGCTCCATGGTCAACACTCCACCACCTCCTCCACCTGCTCCATGGTCAACACCTCCACCTCCACCTCCACCTGCTCCATGGTCAACACCTCCACCTCCACCTGCTCCATGGTCAACACCTCCACCTCCACCTGCTCCATGGTCAACACCTCCACCTCCACCTGCTCCATGGTCAACACCTCCACCTCCACCTGCTCCATGGTCAACACCTCCACCTCCACCTGCTCCATGGTCAACACCTCCACCTCCTCCTGCTCCATGGTCAACACCTCCACCTCCACCTGCTCCATGGTCAACACCTCCACCTCCTCCTGCTCCATGGTCAACACCTCCACCTCCACCTGCTCCATGGTCAACACCTCCTCCTCCACCTGCTCCATGGTCAACACCTCCACCTCCACCTGCTCCATGGTCAACACCTCCTCCTCCACCTGCTCCATGGTCAACACCTCCACCACCTGCTCCATGGTCAACACCTCCACCTCCACCTGCTCCATGGTCAACACCTCCACCTCCACCTGCTCCATGGTCAACACCTCCACCTCCACCTGCTCCATGGTCAACACCTCCTCCTCCACCTGCTCCATGGTCAACACCTCCACCTCCACCTGCTCCATGGTCAACACCTCCACCTCCACCTGCTCCATGGTCAACACCTCCACCTCCACCTGCTCCATGGTCAACACCTCCTCCTCCACCTGCTCCATGGTCAACACCTCCACCTCCTCCACCTGCTCCATGGTCAACACCTCCACCTCCACCTGCTCCATGGTCAACACCTCCTCCACCTCCACCTGCTCCATGGTCAACACCTCCACCTCCACCTGCTCCATGGTCAACACCTCCACCTCCACATGCTCCATGGTCAACACCTCCTCCTCCACCTGCTCCATGGTCAACACCTCCACCTCCACCTCCACCTGCTCCATGGTCAACACCTCCACCTCCACCTGCTCCATGGTCAACACCTCCTCCACCTGCTCCATGGTCAACACCTCCTCCTCCACCTGCTCCATGGTCAACACCTCCACCTCCACCTGCTCCATGGTCAACACCTCCACCTCCACATGCTCCATGGTCAACACCTCCTCCTCCACCTGCTCCATGGTCAACACCTCCACCTCCACCTGCTCCATGGTCAACACCTCCACCTCCACCTGCTCCATGGTCAACACCTCCACCTCCACCTCCACCTGCTCCATGGTCAACACCTCCACCTCCACCTGCTCCATGGTCAACACCTCCACCTCCACCTGCTCCATGGTCAACACCTCCACCTCCACCTGCTCCATGGTCAACACCTCCTCCTCCACCTGCTCCATGGTCAACACCTCCTCCTCCACCTGCTCCATGGTCAACACCTCCACCTCCACCTGCTCCATGGTCAACACCACCTCCTCCACCTGCTCCATGGTCAACACCTCCTCCTCCACCTGCTCCATGGTCAACACCTCCACCTCCTCCACCTGCTCCATGGTCAACACCTCCACCTCCACCTGCTCCATGGTCAACACCTCCACCTCCTCCACCTGCTCCATGGTCAACACCTCCACCTCCACCTGCTCCATGGTCAACACCTCCTCCTCCACCTGCTCCATGGTCAACACCTCCACCTCCACCTGCTCCATGGTCAACACCTCCACCTCCACCTGCTCCATGGTCAACACCTCCTCCTCCACCTGCTCCATGGTCAACACCTCCACCTCCACCTGCTCCATGGTCAACACCTCCTCCACCACCTGCTCCATGGTCAACACCTCCACCTCCACCTCCACCTGCTCCATGGTCAACACCTCCACCTGCTCCATGGTCAACACCTCCTCCTCCACCTGCTCCATGGTCAACACCTCCACCTCCACCTGCTCCATGGTCAACACCTCCACCTCCTCCTGCTCCATGGTCAACACCTCCACCTCCACCTGCTCCATGGTCAACACCTCCACCTCCACCTGCTCCATGGTCAACACCTCCACCTCCACCTGCTCCATGGTCAACACCTCCTCCTCCACCTGCTCCATGGTCAACACCTCCACCTCCACCTCCTGCTCCATGGTCAACACCTCCACCTCCTCCATGGTCAGGATTGTAAACAATATGTCTGATGAAATAGTTTTAAGTACTGGTTCGCCACAAGGCTGTATTCTTTTTTTATTATTTTATTTTTTTTGTAGATTTCTATTTGTTTGTTCTGCCGGGCAGTCCGGTAGAGAGAGAGAGAGAGAGGAGGAGCGGGAGACAGAGCGGGGGGGAAGACATTCGGCAAAGGACGGCGGGTCCGGGAATCAAACCCGGGTCGGCCGCTTCGCGACGTAGCGTGTTACATGGGTCGCCACTTGGGTGTATTCTCAGCCCTTTACTGTTCTCTCTCTGCACTCATGACTGTACTGCTTCCTATGATAACAATCTGATAGTAAAGTATGCTGATGATACCACGGTCATTGGGCGTATAAACTCAAATGACGAGTCACTTTACAGATCAGAGGTGCAGAAGCTAGTTAGGTGGAGTGAGACCAATAACCTCACCCTGAATGCTTCCAAAACGAAGGAGCTAGTCATCGATTTTAGACGTAGCAAGGTGTCCCATCTCCCCATTACCATAAATGGCTCAGAGGTGGAGATGGTGAGCAGTTTTAAACTTCTTGGGGTCACTATTTCAAATGACCTGAGCTGGCACTCCAATACCGAGAACCATTGTTAAAAAGTCCCAGCAACGTCTTTTCTTTCTCAGGAAACTGAAAGAGTTCACTAATAACAGGGTGATTCTACACAACTTCTATCGCTGTGTGATCGAGAGCGTTCTTACTTCCTCCTGTACTATATGGTTTGGTAACATCACAGACCAGGAGAAGAAATCTCTGAATAGAATTGTGCGTCTTGCACGCAAGACAATCGGGTCTAGCCTGCCAGCTCTAGAAGAGATCTATGGTGCCAGGCTGCTTTCCCGTGCCTCTGGCATCATCAACGACCCCTCTGGTCACCCAGCCGCAGGCCTCTTTGTCCCCCTCCCCTCGGGCAGACGTTACCGCTCTATCACATGCTCTACCTCTCGGTTTACTAAGAGCTTCTTCCCCAGTGCTGTGCGCAGCCTGAATAACTCCAAAGGCTAGTTTTGTATTTTATCCTATTTTTATTTGGTGTGTTACTCGTCAGGTTGTGGAAGTGCTGTTTCTGTGCATCACGCACTTTGATAATATGCACTTTTACTGCAAATGGTGCCTCTATGCATCATGCACTTTACTATGAATTGAAAATGGGGGACCCTGATGGAAACAAGACGAACGTCTTTCTCTGGTCTGCATCCCCTTAACAATTGTGTGTATTGAGCCGTACTGTATTGTACCCATTCTGCAATCTGTTAAATAAAGTTTTCATTCATTCATTCATTCATTCATTCATTCATTCATTCATTCATTCATTCATTCATTCATTCATTCATATTCATTCATGATATGCACTTTAGGGAATGTTGATCTTAACCCTAGCATTTGTCCTTCTATACCGTCTGTGTTTTTTTTCTTACTGTCCATGTTTTTTCCTGTACTGTTTCTACTCTGCTCCTGTATTGGATTCGTTGTAGACACACAGTGTTGCTCTGTGCCTGTATTCCAATGTGGATTCGTCCAAACATGGCAAATAAACTCTCTGGTTCTCTGACTCTGACTGACTGTCCGCCTGTTCCGTCCCCTGCCTCCCTTTCCTCCTCCTGCCTGCCTCACGTTGCAGTGAACACACCCTTAACATGGTCATCAATATGTCACACAGCTACTTTGCTTTGGTTCGAATGTTGTTTAACCCCTTAACCCCGGTAACGGCCTAGTTGTTAGCCCCTTAACCCCGGTAACGGCCTAGTTGTTAACCCTAGCGTCCGAAATCTGAACCTTCCTGCACTTGAACTTCATGGGTTTGTGATATAATAATCCATATGACATAAATATGTGTATATGATTATCATCATTATTATTCATATGTAGTTGACCTTGAACTTGTTGAACTTGAAGAAACAAAATCATTTTCAAGCACTATCTACCTATCTATCTATCTATCTATCTATCTATCTATCTATCTATCTATCTATCTATCTATCTATCTATCTATCTATCTATCTATCTATCTATCTATCTATCTATCTATCTATCTATCTATCTATCTATCTACCTACCTACCTACCTACCTACCTACCTACCTACCTACCTATCTATCTATCTATCTATCTATCTATCTATCTATCTATCTATCTATCTATCTATCTATCTATCTATCTATCTATCTATCTATCTATCTATCTGTCTATAATTGTATATATTGTAAATGACAAGTATGTAAAATCAACTGTTATTTACTGTATTAAAGCTCTATGAGCTCATACAGGGACTTCCATAAAACAGCTCCTGTTAGGAGACAAGAGTTTGTTCTAAACATGTTGCAATCCAATCCGAACTAGCAGACCAATCCGAACTAGCAGACCAATCCTAACTAGCAGACCAATCCTAACTAGCAGACCAATCCTAACTAGCAGACCAATCCTAACTAGCAGACCAATCCTAACTAGCAGACCAATCCTAACTAGCAGACCAATCCTAACTAGCAGACCAATCCTAACTAGCAGACCAATCCTAACTAGCAGACCAATCCTAACTAGCAGACCCATCCTAACTAGCAGACCAATCCTAACTAGCAGACCAATACCTGTGTGGCAAGTAAACAGCAAACAGGCCACATCGTTTGTAGGAGAAATTACTTTGAGAGTTTTATGAATAGGCCTCATTGAAGGGGAGCGGGTGGGGGGCGGGGTGAAGGGGGGGGGGGGGGTGAAGGGGGGGGGGGGTGAAGGGGAGCGGGTGGGGGGTGGGGTGATGGGGGGGGGGGGGGGGGGGTGAAGCCACGGCTCTCCTGCTGGATGTTATTCTTGGCTCAGGAAACACAGTGAGCTGGATGAGCTTTAAGAAAATCTAAGGAAAACATCACAACCTCTGGAAGTGTGTGGATTCAATGGTTTCCAGGAATCACAAGAGTTCTTCAAACGTTTGAAAGTGCAAATGTGTAAATGTATATGGCTCACAGTGAAGTCTGAGCCCTACATGTGTGCGGAGGTTGGGAGTGGCTTTTCTCAATTGCTTTCATACAATTCTCTGCTGTTTTATAACATTATCATTTGCTTATGTCATGTCAGTCAAAATTAACTATACTCATGACTGCTGAATAGTCATTCCCTATAAAACTAATAGTCCTCATTTCATTGAGTCATTACATACAAAAATTTTGAACTAGTTGTCAAAATCTGTAAATCACGGCCTCACAATGGCTGAGGCTGGTCGAAGGGTGCAGCCAAATGTTGAGAGAACCACTGTAAATAAAATGACTGTATTCAAACACTTCGTCGGGAGAGCAGGTGTGTATACTGGACAGTAATTCAGCACTAAACAATCTGCACTGCACTACTGCCATTGTGTCATACATGAAGCTTGCAGTGGGACAAGAAGATGTCACTTTTTACATTTTACATTTAGACTTACAGCTTTACTACAGCACAGATTTACTGTATTGTAGTGTAAAGTAGTGTTACAGTAAATATTTGCCATATTTACAGTATGGTACTGTACTGCAGCATTTTACAAGTGGGAAGCACTGTTATTGTACACTACAGTAATATGGGTTACTGTAAAGCAGTATATCTCATGTCTGCTGTACATTACTGTAATTCTACTCTGCACCACATAGGATTGCAAGACAACCTCGCAGATGTGGAAGAAGGCCCCTTTTTACTCCGCAACATTTATGTGTTCTGATACTCTAATGTTCAGTGCTGTAAACTGGTTACTTTGTGTAGTGCCATGCAGTACACTTACATGACAGTTCATACTGTACAATATGTTGTCCAAAATGCATTATGTTACACAGGAAACATTTATAGTTTTTCTCTCTCTCTCTTCTGGGATAAAGCGTGTACCAGGGAACCGCTGCACACATTCATATACGTTGATGAGGTGGGTTTCAATCTGGCAAAAGGTAGAAGGAGTGGAAGAAATCACATTGGACAGAGAGCAACCATTGATGTCCCAGACCAACAAGGAGGGAATATAACAATGTGTACAGTGTGTACAGTAATGTGTAACTGTAGATTTCAAATGGCTGTGCAAATAATGTTTAGTGCTGTCTTGATCATTTTCAGGTAGTGTCACCAAGATCTGGCTTTTTCTGCATTGGAAAACACTTACAGGGTGATCTGTCATAATGAAAACATGACAAAGCCATTTGACTATCTTGTTCATAAACAATGGTGTCAGGAGTCGGACTTTTCATTTTGTTGACACTGACACTTTCATTGACATGAATACTTGCTTTTGAAGAAGGAACTATCCATTTTGAGCAAGTGACACGCTTTTGCAGGTTATCAACTACAGTAGGTTTTGCAGTTTGTACTAATTGTTTTGAGAAATGCACTAACTGTTGTGCAAATGTAAATAGTGATGTGAGAAATGCACCAAAGCGACTGAGAAAAAAGAAATCTAACCCTAACTAACCTTACTGTCATGCACTTGTCCTAATAAACTAACCTACACTGTAGCACGCAACACTTTGATGAACTGTGTTACTCAGCTGATAGAGTTGTGCCCTTCCTGATGGCTTGTTGTCATACAGAACTTGTAAGTCGCTTTGGATAAAAGAGTTTCAGCTAAATGACTAAATGTAAATGTAACCCTAACAGGTGTCTTCTGTTCTCTACTAGCCTGTCTGTCTCCTGTTCCTACTAGCCTGTCTGTCTTCTGGTGTGTCTTTCTGGGGTATCTGGGGACAATCCTTGAATACAGAATGCGTGGCAGATCAGCCAGATGGGCTATGGTTACTGCACGCTGTGCATAACTTTGACATCGATCTTTAAATCTATCAACATCTCTTTGCAGTATGTATATAGATATATATAGGTATAGGATATAGATATCCCTTTTCATTTTGTGATCATACAGAAAGTCAACTTAGAAACCTGCAGAAAGAGGAGAGGAAAATCATTTCATTTTGCTGCACATTTTATTGCTATAAAATCAAATCACACATGATTTGAAACATTGTGTCTATCTCATTGTAATCTGATGATAGGAACCATGAAGATATGTTTAATCGATATGGATGTCATCCTCGTAAGACACATCCTCGTTAGCTACAAAATGAAATATAATAAAATATATTATAGATTAAGGTACAAAATACATGAGAGTGATATACATGTATTTACAGAGTGCTATGTAAGAGCTAATGCAATTTACCCCACACATTCAGGAACAACATAGTGCAACATTAGTGCTTATATAATAATAAATAAATTAGGGCTGGGACTTTATCACATTCATTTTGATTAATTAACTACAGAAAGAATAAAAAGTAAAAAAATATGTATGCATTTAATCGCATGATGATTTTTCTTTATTGTGTAAGAATGTTACCTTTCAAAGGAGACCAGACGCATGCATGTGCTATAAGTATAAAGTATAATAAATCGCAAATAACTTTTTTTCTCAGTCTGGTTTGTTCATAAAATAAAATAAAATAAGAGAAATTGAAAAAAATAGTTTTTCCCCCAAATTGTCAACTGTTCTGGAATGTACTTGAAAGTACTGCGTTTTTACTTTTACCTCGAAAGTGCTTTGGTGTGAAGGTCCTTTGCTCTATTGATCTGTTGGTCTGTGTATAGTAGCTAATACAGGATTTTGCTGCTTAAACGTATGTATAATGTATATTCATTGATTCACCCGTGTACCAAAATTAATTTGAATTGAACAATTTAGCTGAATAATTTTTTTTTATTAATTGATATGCGATTAAAATGTTATTAATTTCGAATGAATTCGATTGACATTTTTGACATTGAGTCCCGCCACTAAAATAAATGCTACGGTAAAATATTATATAAGTATAAAATAAATCCTACATCTGTTTATATACAATCTTAAATCCAAGCGTTTAACCTGTTTACCAGCAGAAAGAGCGCTGAGCTCATAGTTGAATTCTGACCTGTATTTCACAGACGCCGTCGTAAGAAGCCGTTAAAATTATATAACTACTTGACAGATTTACAGAAGGAACTTCTCAGCTTACTAAAAGTATGGGAGGCTGTGGCTTTGCGTGCGTAGCTTACATAATGCTGCTATATACAGTATACACAGTACATTCTATATTCAGTCTGTAATAACTCATAATAAATCCTCGATATATACAGTTAAGTGTAGCCCTACGTATTTAGAAAACAACATCTCTTTCTATTTCTGTTTACAAACTGACACAGCTCTCTGTGTGGGCGGAAAGTGGAGTTTGGTATTACTGTTTAAGAAAACGTGTATCACTACTACTGCTAGTGTCAATTTGGATGTAGTTGAGAGTAGTTACGTACTGTATGTGACGTAGTAGATTAAGTTAAGTAGTTCAGTTTGTAGTTTGTGTTTAAGATGATAACATGACCTCTAGACCAACACTCTCCCTCTCCTCCTCCGCTCCTCATCTCTCTCCTCTCCCCTCCCTCTCTTTCAAGTCTCCCATCCCCCCTTTCCCTCCGCTCTTCTCCCTCTCCTCCTCCAGGCGAACCCTCTCGCTCTCCCTCAGCCAGTCCCCTCCCAGGTACCCCAGGACGTCCTCCGGCCCGCCGCGAAGCCTGGGCCGCGGGTCCAGGAGCGACTGGAACAGGGTGCAGGCCAGCGGGGTGAAACAGGCGAACTGGGGGGCGACCGCCGGCGGAGAGGGGGGGTCCTCCTCCTCGCTCAGCCCCTCTCCTCCGCTCAGGCCCATGATGTCCTGATCCGTCCTCCTGGCTCCTGCCTCCGCCGCCGCCTCGCCCCACAGGTCCAGCTCCAGCGCCTCGTCCAGACCGTTGACGGCGTCAAACCACTCCCGGTACTTCCGGTAGGAGCGGTCGTCGGAGGCGGTCTCCTCCCACGGCAGGCTCCCCGTCAGCAGGGCGTAGGTTAGGATGCCCAGCGCCCAGCAGTCTGTGCTGGGGTCCACTGACACAAACACCCGCTCCTTCAGCGTCCTCTCCTGGTCCTGGGTGTCCCGGGCCGGCTCTGCCTCGGGGGTGCAGTACGCTGAGCTGTACCAGACGCCGGTCACCCTGGTGCCTGTGGCCTTCACCTGTCGGGACGCGGGACACGCCGTCGATTAATTAATCTATTGGAGCAGAGTTCACATGTTTCCATCTGAACCAGTTCTAAACAAAGGTTTCCATCTGAACCAGTTCTAAACAAAGGTTTCCATCTGAACCAGTTCTAAACAAAGGTTTCCATCTGAACCAGTTCTAAACAAAGGTTTCCATCTGAACCAGTTCTAAACAAAGGTTTCCATCTGAACCAGTTCTAAACAAAGGTTTCCATCTGAACCAGTTCTAAACAAAGGTTTCCATCTGAACCAGTTCAAAACAAAGGTTTCCATCTGAACCAGTTCTAAACAAAGGTTTCCATCTGAACCAGTTCTAAACAAAGGTTTCCATCTGAACCAGTTCTAAACAAAGGTTTCCATCTGAACCAGTTCTAAACAAAGGTTTCCATCTGAACCAGTTCTAAACAAAGGTTTCCATCTGAACCAGTTCTAAACAAAGGTTTCCATCTGAACCAGTTCTAAACAAAGGTTTCCATCTGAACCAGTTCTAAACAAAGGTTTCCATCTGAACCAGTTCTAAACAAAGGTTTCCATCTGAACCAGTTCTAAACAAAGGTTTCCATCTGAACCAGTTCTAAACAAAGGTTTCCATCTGAACCAGTTCTAAACAAAGGTTTCCATCTGAACCAGTTCAAAACAAAGGTTTCCATCTGAACCAGTTCTAAAACAAAGGTTTCCATCTGAACCAGTTCTAAACAAAGGTTTCCATCTGAACCAGTTCCAAAACAAAGGTTTCCATCTGAACCAGTTCTAAAACAAAGGTTTCCATCTGAACCAGTTCCAAAACAAAGGTTTCCATCTGAACCAGTTCTAAACAAAGGTTTCCATCTGAACCAGTTCTAAACAAAGGTTTCCATCTGAACCAGTTCTAAACAAAGGTTTCCATCTGAACCAGTTCTAAACAAAGGTTTCCATCTGAACCAGTTCTAAACAAAGGTTTCCATCTGAACCAGTTCTAAACAAAGGTTTCCATCTGAACCCTTTCACTGCCACACGACAGAAGGTTAACCCTTTACTATCACACAACCGACGGCGATGCTCCATCATTAGCATCCGCGGAGCTATCGCCATATTACACAAACTAGCATCTTCCTTCTCAGGAAAGTATTTCTTTGCGTATCGCTCTGAGACGTACGCATGTCATTTAAGTCACCAGAGGGGTCAGATTGGAGGAGGGGGGGGGGGTCCTTCAACAGGCCAGCCTGACCCTCATCATACTGACCCCCAGCCTGACCCTCATTATACTGACCCCCAGCCTGACCCTCATCATACTGACCCCCAGCCTGACCCTCATTATACTGACCCCCAGCCTGACCCTCATCATACTGACCCCCAGCCTGACCCTCATTATACTGACCCCCAGCCTGACCCTCATTATACTGACCCCCAGCCTGACCCTCATTATACTGACCCCCAGCCTGACCCTCATTATACTGACCCCCAGCCTGACCCTCATTATACTGACCCCCAGCCTGACCCTCATTATACTGACCCCCAGCCTGACCCTCATTATACTGACCCCCAGCCTGACCCTCATTATACTGACCCCCAGCCTGACCCTCATTATACTGACCCCCAGCCTGACCCTCATTATACTGACCCCCAGCCTGACCCTCATCATACTGACCCCCAGCCTGACCCTCATTATACTGACCCCCAGCCTGACCCTCATTATACTGACCCCCAGCCTGACCTCTGACCTCTTCATACTTGGGCTGACCCCTATTAGTCGAATTGTCGACTAATCGATCGAAAGGAGCCGTAGTTTATTTTTTAAGTTATAATTATAATTTTTTTTATAATTTTTTTAATCATTCTTTCCAAAAGAAAAGAGGCCTAGAAGCGTGGCTAACGCTAATGGCGCGCATACCAGAGGCTAACTGCCTACGAAAACAGGCACAGAGGCACTGAAAGAGGATTTCACC
The DNA here is from genome assembly GCF_963971535.1 of Notolepis coatsorum. Taxonomy (NCBI): domain Eukaryota; kingdom Metazoa; phylum Chordata; class Actinopteri; order Aulopiformes; family Paralepididae; genus Notolepis; species Notolepis coatsorum. The sequence continues at coordinate 1,548,985 of NW_028174869.1, forward strand.
ATCTAATGAACACACTAGACTAGACAAATATCAAGATGTATCCATCAGTGGACCAATTGCATGCTTTTGCAGAGGACAAGAAGCCTTCAGTCGACTCCTTCAGACATTAAGCACCCCCCACAGCCCAAATGGAATAGAATTTAATAATAATAATAATAAAATAAAATAAATTATATATTTTTTTCTGCTAATTTTGGCAACTACAAGTCGACTGTACAAATCCTTAGTCGGGGAGACAGCCCTACTTCACACTGACCCTGCCTGACCCCTGACCTCATCACACTGACCCTGCCTGACCCCTGACCTCATCATACTGACCCCTGACCTCATCACACTGACCATGCCGAAGTCCCCCAGCTTGACCCAGCGGCAGGCGGCGTCACACAGGAACACGTTCTCCGGCTTGAGGTCTCGGTGGACGAAGCCGAGCGAGTGGAGGTGAGCGAGCGCCCCGCTGAGCTGGGAGACCACCCTCTGGACCACGCCCTCCTGCACGCCCACCTGCAGGGAGGGAGAGGGTTAACCCCCTGAGGTCTAGAGTTTCTAGCTCCACCTTCTCAGAATATTCTCTTTTTTTTTTGTTACATAATGTAAAATTACAGATTCATACCTTCAAAATAAGCCATCAATTGTCAAATTTGAGACGATAGTTTTCAATCAATGTCCTATCAAACATTCTGGTACAGTCATTACCAATTTGCAGCAGGAGCCTCTGAAGAGAATTCAGTGAATTCAGCTAATGATAAGGGAACTACACTCCTTCCCAGAATGCAATGTGATGTCAATGTCAATGTCAATGACTAATTCACACCATGAAACAAAGGCCCAGCAGGGAACAATTACGGCTGAATGGGGGTTTGGTGTGACTGATCAATACAGGCAGGCCTACAGCAACACACACTTTGATTTGATGCCATGCATACACACACTAGATAGACAGAGGTTTAGATATTTAGATAGATATATAATAGTAATATAATAGAAAGAAGAGAAAGAAAGAAAGAAAGAAAGAAAGAAAGAAAGAAAGAAAGAAAGAAAGAAAGAAAGAAAGAAAGAAAGAAAGAAAGAAAGAAAGAAAGAAAGAAAGAAAGAAAGAAAGAAAGAAAGAAAGAAAGAAAGAAAGAAAGAAAGAAAGAAAGAAAGAAAGAAAGAAAGAAAGAAAGAAAGAAAGAAAGAAAGAAAGAAGAGATAGAGGGAGAGAGGGGGAGAGGGGGAGAGAGAGGGATATAGAGGAAGAGAAAGAAAGAGGGAGATACAGAGGAGAGATGGAGGGAGAGAGAGGGAGATATAGATAGACATGAAACCTAGGTATGTAATTTCATCTTTCCTTGTGACAATATTGTCACCCACTGTACAAGACTGTACAAGAAATTCCTTCTGTAATGTACTGATTTCTTTTGATTTCTCTGTTTGAGAGAGAGAGAGAGAGTGTGTGTGTGTGTGTGTGTGTGTGTGCAGGGGAGTAGCTGGGGGGGGGGGGGTTAGGATGATTCCAAGGGCCCAGCAAATGCCCCAATTTTTTTTATAGATTGGGGGCCCCACATTTTTTAATAGATTGGGGGCCCACAAATTGATTCTTTCATGGGGCCCAGAATCTCCAGCTACGCCCCTGTGAGCGCACCTTTCTACTCTAGAGAGCTGTCATCACTGTGATGCGCGCTTGAATGAACTGCGAGATAACTCATAACTCGTACACACACGCACTCTGTCTCTGCCATACAGTAGTTATGTTGTTTTAGCGCGACGTGGGTATATACACGGGCGAGGATGAAAAGCATGTTAGACTACTTTTAATACATAAATTAACGTTCCGTCGGGTCCCGTGTATTCTCGAGAATGATAATAATAATAATGCAGGACCTCTTCAGATTATATTATCAACGACAGACAGTGAGAAACACAACCCCCCCCCCTCTCGCGCTGAAGAATATGCATATTAGATCACTCAGTGATTAACACCTATGCGCTGTTTGTGTGTGCGCGCGTCCATGTATGTGCGTTTCGTGACGCGATGTAGTTCTTATCGCAAATGGAGATTATTACAATCATACCATCTAGCAAGAATTAAACGTATTTACAAGTCGTATTAGGTTTAGCAAGTTGGGGGACGTATACCTTACATGTCAAAGCACTAGAAATGGCAATTTTTCTATTTTTATCGATTTCTGAAAAGATGTCCTTTTTGAGCATTTAAGAGGGATTCTAATTCTTTTGTTGTCCGCCGACGGGTTCAAAGCTCCAGCGTGAATCCTAAAGGCTGACACACCCCCACCTGCAGGGAGAGAGAGGGTTAATGAGAGCTGACACACCTGCAGGGAGAGAGAGGGTTAATGAGGGCTGACACACCTGCAGGGAGAGAGAGGGTTAATGAGAGCTGACACACCTGCAGGGAGAGAGAGGGTTAATGAGGGCTGACACACCTGCAGGGAGAGAGAGGGTTAATGAGAGCTGACACACCTGCAGGGAGAGAGAGGGTTAATGAGAGCTGACACACCTGCAGGGAGAGTGAGGGTTAATGAGAGCTGACACACCTGCAGGGAGAGAGAGGGTTAATGAGGGCTGACACACCTGCAGGGAGAGAGAGGGTTAATGAGAGCTGACACACCTGCAGGGAGAGAGAGGGTTAATGAGGGCTGACACACCTGCAGGGAGAGAGAGGGTTAATGAGAGCTGACACACCTGCAGGGAGAGAGAGGGTTAATGAGAGCTGACACACCTGCAGGGAGAGAGAGGGTTAATGAGAGCTGACACACCTGCAGGGAGAGAGAGGGTTAATGAGAGCTGACACACCTGCAGGGAGAGAGAGGGTTAATGAGAGCTGACACACCTGCAGGGAGAGAGAGGGTTAATGAGGGCTGACACACCTGCAGGGAGAGAGAGGGTTAATGAGAGCTGACACACCTGCAGGGAGAGAGAGGGTTAATGAGAGCTGACACACCTGCAGGGAGAGAGAGGGTTAATGAGGGCTGACACACCTGCAGGGAGAGAGAGGGTTAATGAGGGCCGACACACCTGCAGGGAGAGAGAGGGTTAATGAGAGCTGACACACCTGCAGGGAGAGAGAGGGTTAATGAGAGCTGACACACCTGCAGGGAGAGAGAGGGTTAATGAGAGCTGCAGGGAGAGAGAGGGTTAATGAGAGCTGACACACCCCCACCTGCAGGGAGAGAGAGGGTTAATGAGAGCTGACACACCTGCAGGGAGAGAGAGGGTTAATGAGAGCTGACACACCTGCAGGGAGAGAGAGGGTTAATGAGGGCTGACACACCTGCAGGGAGAGAGAGGGTTAATGAGGGCTGACACACCTGCAGGGAGAGAGAGGGTTAATGAGAGCTGACACACCTGCAGGGAGAGAGAGGGTTAATGAGAGCTGACACACCTGCAGGGAGAGAGAGGGTTAATGAGAGCTGACACACCCCCACCTGCAGGGAGAGAGAGAGAGGGAGGGAGGCGTCTATATTAAAGGCAGCCCAAGAGTGCTTCCGCGTTTCTCTGATTGGCCACGACGCCCATGTGACCGCGGCAGAGCGGAAATAGGCTGCTGCTCCGGCGAAAGAAAGACAGGCGTTCTATTGCCAACCCTAACCTTAACCAACTCCGAAAGAATGCCTAAACTTAACCGGCGAAGAAAGACAGACCGCTAGTTACGTTTATATAGAGAGACGATAATTAATTAAACATAAAAAAAAAAAATTGAAGTGATTTGAACTTGTCACCAACCTGAACCACAGGCTCCACAGCAAGCTGAGGAACAAGTTGAGCTAACCGTCAATGTTAAAACAGGGGGATTACCAATGCATAATGCCGCGGCAACATGCACCTCTGCCGCTCCGCTCTGCCGCGGGGCGTTGTCACGTGGGGCGTCGCGGCCAATCAGAGAAATGCGGAAGCACTCTTGGGCTGCCTTTAAAGAAGAGGCGGAGGCAGGAGGAGGGAGGGAGGGAGGGAGGGAGGGAGGAGGGAGGGAGGGGGGAGGGAGGGAGGGAGGGAAATGATGAAAAGAGTTCTACTAATATATTCACTTCAAAAGGTTGTATACCAATATAGTGTAATATAAATAGTATGATTTAGTTATATTATATAATACAATTTAAATAATACAATTGTATAGTATAATAGAAGTATATATAGAATAATACATTATATAAATATATAGATAAATGTGTGCGTGTTGAATGAACCTAATATGCAATTTAACTGATAGATACACAACATTTATTATTTATGTTAATGTAATTGTGTGTTGATTGTGTTTTCATTTCCGCAAAATAAGTACATGTACATTCCGTTCGGTTTGGTAAACGTTGCACTCAGTCGTACAGTGTGTGGCGTACAGTACGTGTGTCGGGGGGGGGGGGGGGTACAAATAACAAGTGTCTTCTTCCTGTTCCTTTCGGCCATGGAATTTAGCGGAGCATATTATAATTGTTGGACTGTAATAATTCCATGTGCGAATAAATAAAAATGAAATGAAATGAAAAGGGAGGGAGGGAGTTAATGAAATAACTACAGCTGTATTCTGGTCAGACACGACCGACAGAGGGCGGAGGAGAGGGAGGACATGCGGCAAATGTACGTCCGGGATCGGGAACGACGAACCCGGGGGCGACCGCGTAGGTCTGCGGCGCAGTAACGTGGTGCGCCACTCGGGGGCGCCGCCATAATGTGCTCATTTTGACCCCCACCCGTTTTGTATAAAGATGTTCCTCGTCCCGGGGTGTCCCAGCTACAGTCACCTCGCGGAGAGTCGTCCAGACAACTCTAACTATTGTTGTATTGATACTTTGACTGAGTTAATAGACGAGTCTCTTCTGACCGAGTCACTTATTCAGCTTTGGCTACACTTTCCACCACACTGTCGCGATGATGCCAATAATAAAGACACTTTGAATTTGAGAGATGAAATTGAGACCATATAAAAAAAGAGCATTTTTTAACAGTCAAACGTGAATCCTCACAACCAGAGATGGTGCTTAGTTATCGATGGCCCCCCTACCTCCGGGACGATGACCTCGTACAGGTCCCCGAAGAGGCTGGCCTGCTGGGCGAACACGTAGTGTGAGGGCGTGGAGTAGGCGATGTCCAGGGCGCGGCTCAGCGAGGGGTGGCTGCAGAAGGACAGGGCCAGGTTGTACTCGCGCAGGAAGGCCAGCAGGGAGGTGGACTCACGGGGGAAGAACTTCAGAGCCATGGCGGTGCCTGGATGGAGAGAGACACTGCATGTGATGTTTACCATTTATGGGCTGTTTTAAATTTTATATATATATAAGATGAGATATTCCTTTATTGATCCCTTAACCCTTTCACTGCCACACTACAGAAGGTTAACCCTTTACCACCGGTTACCGACGGTAGTGTGATAGTAAAGGGTTAACCTTCTGTAGCGTGGCAGTGAAAGGGTTAACCTGCTGTTGTGTGGCAGTGAAAGGGTTAACCTGCTGTTGTGTATTGTCGCAGTGAAAGGGTTAACCGTTTGGTAGCGCGGCAGTGAAAGGGTTAAAAAAAAAGAGAGAGAGGAGGAATGGGAGATAGAGCGGGGAAGACATTCAGCAAAGGAACACCGGGTCCTGGGCCCTCATTCATCAACGTGGCGTGGAAAATGTTCTATTTCCACACGTAAGCAAAGCACAGAATATAGAATGTGTGTACGCACAGAAATATTGGGATTCATCAACCGTGCGTACACAGGTCCTATGCTCCTCCGTGTTGATGAATACCACTTTGTTCTACCATCAATGCTCGTGCATGATTATCCATATATGGTCATGAAAGTGATGAAACACCCCCCATGGGATGTGAAATAATGGACTGACCCGAGCGGAACTCTGAGAAACTTCACGGAGATTGTTCACTGAGGCGCTGCCGAACCAAGAAGACACAACCCGTGTTTATACATGGGATAAATAAAAGGCTGACTTGTACACAGTGATGTCAGATATCAACGGCTCCCTAAGACCATTGCTGCAATTCTGCCTGGACAGCTCAAAATACTAATAAAGACCGTTCGTTGACCACTGTTTGGCATTGGTTGTGTGTCATTATAACCGTGCTGTAATATGAATGCCTTTATTAGTTGTGTTCGATTGGCTATATGATTTTTAGAGGCATCTATTTTGTTGTCGGTATTACCGACAACAAAATAGATGCCTCTAAAAATCATATACTATTAGGTAGCCTATATGAATTACATATAATAGCAGCCATAGCCTACATTATGCAACAGTAACTTGCGCATACCAGTGTATGCGACGGACCAGTGTATACCTTATATCATATCATATTCATATAATAGTTTACTCTATCAGCATACCAGCATGTAATATGTTCTTTGTTAGAACTCAACTCGTTAGACAGGCTGACAGACGTGTACACTTACGGTGATGTCGGATATGATATCTATTAACCATTGCTGCCTGGGCAGCGCAAACACTAATAAAGACCACGCTGGAATATGACTGCCTTTTCCCGTGTTGTTTGATTAATACCCAGGGATTAAAGTTCTCCTCAATTTTATTCCAAATCGCGATGGATCTTCCGTCAATTTTCTACCTGCTGCATATGATTTCTAGAGGCATACTACAATCTATTTTGATGTCAGTATTGGGTAGCCTATATAAACAATAATACGAGAGCATATACAAGAACAATGAATCTCACTGCCATGTATGATGTAGCCTGCCTTTCAATACATGAACTTGAATTCCATCATGTTTGTGTGCGGGACTCACAAGGATGTTGTCACAATGGGTGGTACCGGTACAGTAATAATAACAGTCCACACAATATCACGATGGACCATGCCATAGCCTATGTTCTATTAGGACATGATCTGTGACGACAAATGTTCTAGAATGTTTGATTAAGATATCATACTCTGACAGCATGCCTATGATCAACAAAAACGCGAACTTGAATCCCATCATATACATAGTCTGTCCACTATCTGGTGTCACTGCAATGCGTTTTCTATTCTTTCTTATACAGTAAAAAGGGGGAAGAACACTATATCGTGGGTGTTCATATGACTTGTATTCTGCTTACAGCTTCGAAATTCCACTTGTTTCGTTTAACGTAAAGCCTTTTAAATATAATCAAAACGTTCCCGTGTTTCTGCGGTCTGTGCGCAAAATAATAACGAGTTGAGCTATGCGGAGTTAATTCCGATAACGCTATATAAACCATGCTGCATTCATTCTGAGAGAAAGATCTATTATTCCAAATGCTATTTATAGGGTTTTCTTTTGACCATAATTACACTACTGTTGCTATTTTACAATGAACTATAATGAATTACGGTTCATACAGAACATGCCAGTGTTGAAACTAATGCAGGAAGCTCATTTCCTTGTTGTAATAATATTATTCTACCACGGGGCGTCAGCTAAGTGTGGTCTGACCTGTGCGAAATATAAGCACAGAGTCAAGTTCAAGTTGAAATTGATGAATCCACTCTTTGCTTAGAAATGATCGTACGCACAGGGTAAGCACAAATCTGTGCGTAAGACACGTTGATGAATGAGGGCCCAGGAGTCGAACCCGGGTGGGCCGTGTGGCACCGTAGCGCTGTATGCCCGGTGTGCCACTCGGGCACCCAACAAACAAGTATAAACAGAGGTGCAGATGAGGGTCTGTTTGCCCTGTCAGTCATAATATACCTTACAATAAACACAGGCAATAAGAAACATAATCTGGCTCTACTACTGTAATGTCAGTAAAAAGTACAGCATAGGTTCTCCCCTCTCTCTCTCTCCTCACCACCCACCAGTATAGGTTCTCCTCTCACCTCTCTTCCTGTGCAGCGCCAGCAGCACCTTGCCGTACGAGCCCTCCCCCAGCACCTTGAGGACCTCCCCCCCTCTCTCTCCCCTCTCTCTCTCTCTCTCCTCACCACCCACCAGTACAGGTTCTCCTCTCACCTCTCTTCCTGTGCAGCGCCAGCAGCACCCTGAGGACCTCCCCCCCTCTCTCTCTCTCTCTCTCTCTCTCTCCTCACCACCCACCAGTATAGGTTCTCCTCTCACCTCTCTTCCTGTGCAGCGCCAGCAGCACCTTGCCGTACGAGCCTCCCCCCAGCACCTTGAGGACCTCCCCCCCTCTCTCTCCCCTCTCTCTCTCTCTCTCCTCACCACCCACCAGTATAGGTTCTCCTCTCACCTCTCTTCCTGTGCAGCGCCAGCAGCACCTTGCCGTACGAGCCCCTCCCCCCCAGCACCCTGAGGACCTCCCCCCCCTCTCTCTCCCCTCTCTCTCTCTCTCTCCTCTCACCTCTCTTCCTGTGCAGCGCCAGCAGCACCTTGCCGTACGAGCCCTCCCCCAGCACCTTGAGGACCTGGAAGTGCTCCGAGGTGTCCAGCGACGTCAGAGACTGGGCACTGAGGTGGCACATCTCATCCAGGAGCCTGGCTGTGGGGGGGGAGAGGAGAGGACGAGGTCAAGAGAGAGACACTGATCTGTAACTGCAGAGAGAGAGAGAGAGAGAGAGAGAGAGAGAGACTGATCTGTAACCTGCAGGAGAGAGAGAGAGAGAGAGAGAGAGAGAGAGAGAGAGAGAGAGAGAGAGAGAGAGAGAGAGAGAGAGAGAGAGAGAGAGAGAAGGAGAGAGAGAGAGAGAGACACTGATCTGTAACCTGCAGAGAGAGAGAGAGAGAGAGAGAGAGAGAGAGAGAGAGAGAGAGAGAGAGAGAGAGAGAGAGAGAGAGAGAGAGAGAGAGAGAGAGAGAGAGAGAGAGAGAGAGAGAGAGAGAGAGGAAGGGACGAGGTCAAGAGAGAGAGACACTGATCTGTAACCTGCAGGAGAGAGAGAGAGAGAGAGAGAGAGAGAGAGAGAGAGAGAGAGAGAGGAGAGAGAGAGAGAGAGAGAGAGAGAGAGAGAGAGACACTGATCTGTAACCAGAGAGAGAGAGAGGACTGAAGGTATTGGTATTAAATTCCTCAGTATAAGAGATGACACTCTTATCTCAGTTTTGGATGTATCCCACTCATGATGACTGAATCTCGGTCGTTAAAGAACCCAGGACGCCTATCGTAAAGAGTAGGGGGTTCCCCGACGTTCCTGGTCAAATTCCCAATCAGGTCTCTGAAATCAAGGCCACCTAATCATCCCTTCCCCTTAATTGGCTGATATCAATCCCTGTCTCCTGAGCCGTTCAGCCATTGTGTGTAGTGTGATGTGTGTCTGGTGCCAGTGTATGGTAGTCAGTGTGTAGTGTGATGTGTGTCTGGTGCCAGTGTATGGTAGTCAGTGTGTAGTGTGATGTGTGCCGGGTGCCAGTGTATGGTAGTCAGTGTGTAGTGTGATGTGTGCCTGGTGCCAGTGTATGGTAGTCAGTGTGTAGTGTGATGTGTGTCTGGTGCCAGTGTATGGTAGTCAGTGTGTAGTGTGATGTGTGCCTGGTGCCAGTGTATGGTAGTCAGTGTGTAGTGTGATGTGTGTCTGGTGCCAGTGTATGGTAGTCAGTGTGTAGTGTGATGTGTGTCTGGTGCCAGTGTATGGTAGTCAGTGTGTAGTGTGATGTGTGTCTGGTGCCAGTGTATGGTAGTCAGTGTGTAGTGTGATGTGTGCCGGGTGCCAGTGTATGTTAGTCAGTGTGTAGTGTGATGTGTGTCTGGTGCCAGTGTATGGTAGTCAGTGTGTAGTGTGATGTGTGTCTGGTGCCAGTGTATGGTAGTCAGTGTGTAGTGTGATGTGTGCCTGGTGCCAGTGTATGGTAGTCAGTGTGATGTGTGCCTGGTGCCAGTGTATGGTAGTCAGTGTGTAGTGTGATGTGTGCCTGGTGCCAGTGTATGGTAGTCAGTGTGTAGTGTGATGTGTGCCGTGTGCCAGTGTATGGTAGTCAGTGTGTAGTGTGATGTGTGCCTGGTGCCAGTGTATGGTAGTCAGTGTGTAGTGTGATGTGTGCCTGGTACCAGTGTATGGTAGTCAGTGTGTAGTGTGTGATGTGTGCCTGGTGCCAGTGTATGGTAGTCAGTGTGTAGTGTGATGTGTGTCTGGTGCCAGTGTATGGTAGTCAGTGTGTAGTGTGATGTGTGCCTGGTGCCAGTGTATGGTAGTCAGTGTGTAGTGTGATGTGTGCCTGGTGCCAGTGTATGGTAGTCAGTGTGTAGTGTGATGTGTCCCTGGTGCCAGTGTATGGTAGTCAGTGTGTAGTGTGATGTGTGCCTGGTGCCAGTGTATGGTAGTCAGTGTGTAGTGTGATGTGTGTCTGGTGCCAGTGTATGGTAGTTAGTGTGTAGTGTGATGTGTGCCTGGTGCCAGTGTATGTTAGTCAGTGTGTAGTGTGATGTGTGCCTGGTGCCAGTGTATGGTAGTCAGTGTGTAGTGTGATGTGTGCCTGGTGCCAGTGTATGGTAGTCAGTGTGTAGTGTGATGTGTGCCGGGTGCCAGTGTATGGTAGTCAGTGTGTAGTGTGATGTGTGCCGGGTGCCAGTGTATGGCAGCCATTGTGTAGTGTGATGTGTGTCTGGTGCCAGTGTATGGTAGTCAGTGTGTAGTGTGATGTGTGCCTGGTGCCAGTGTATGGTAGTCAGTGTGTAGTGTGATGTGTGCCTGGTGCCAGTGTATGGTAGTCAGTGTGTAGTGTGATGTGTGCCTGGTGCCAGTGTATGGTAGTCAGTGTGTAGTGTGATGTGTGCCTGGTGCCAGTGTAATGGTAGTCAGTGTGTAGTGTGATGTGTGCCTGGTGCCAGTGTATGGTAGTCAGTGTGTAGTGTGATGTGTGCCTGGTGCCAGTGTATGGTAGTCAGTGTGTAGTGTGATGTGTGCCGGGTGCCAGTGTATGGCAGCCATTGAGCCTGCGTAGCCCAAGGTTGGGTGCTACCAGTGGTGGTGAAGGAGGCATTTCCACCCTACATTGTAAAGCGCTTTGAGTGTCACCTAATTTGTGTGTATAGGAACATCTGCACTCCTATCACAGATAGCTGGTATCCGTATAAAGCACTTAGGCCTGAGGACATTATATTAAATGTAACGTAATACTAGAACAAGCTAGACGCTCAAGGACTCCGTACTCTTATACTTATTACTTATTACTCTTGTACTCTTATTATTTTGTAATCTGTACTCTGTAATATACTCAAACGCCACGTCACCGCCCTTTTAGGCCGTGAACTACCATTACCTCATCACTTTATCGATCAATCACCAGGCAGTGTGTATCAAAAGTGACACTACTTTAGGGGAGGAGTTTTCAGGTATAATTATAACCTGGTGTTTGTATTCTATTTGCACTCCTCCTGTGAGAGACCTGTGCTGATTGGATCGCAGATCTGTAACCTACTTTACTCGTGTGACTTAGAATAAACTCCATCCTTTGTTATATTCTGAAATCTGACTTTGTCTCAATCTTATGATTATATTGAGCCCCCTGTGTGTATTCACGGAGGCAGGTGTCAGAGCGAGAATCAGCGAGGCAAGGGCCTCATGCATCCAACTAGAGAACATCTGGAGCTCCAAGGTAATCAGTCAGCAGACAAGGATCAGACTCTTCAAGTCCAACACCAAGCCAGTACTCCTCCTATACGGATCAGAGACGTGGAGGACCACCAAGATGCCTGAGGCGGATCCTGAACATCCACTGGCCAGATACCATCAGCGACAACGATCTCTGGCAGAGAACGGGCGAACAACCAGTGGAAGAACCAATCAAGAGAAGAAAGTGGGGATGGATCGGCCACACACTACGCAAACCAAACACCAGCACCACCAGACAGGCCCTTAGATGGAACCCCCGAGGCAACAGGAAGAGAGGCCGGCCCAAGAACACCTGGCGCAGGGACTTGGAGACAGACATGACACGGAGCGGACTGACATGGAAACAGCTGGAGAGCAAAGCACAGGACAGAGGACCCTGGCGAACTGTTGTCGACGGCCTATGCTCCCCCACAAGGAGCGATAGGCGTAAGTAAGTAAGTAAGTAAGTAAGTAAGTAAGTAAGTAAGTAAGTAAGTAAGTAAGTAAGTAAGTAAGTAAGTAAGTAAGTAAGTAAGTAAGTAAGTAAGTAAGTAAGTAAGTAAGTAAGTAAGTAAGTAAGTAAGTAAGTAAGTAAGTGTGTGTATTCAACCCTTGTCCACCGTTGCAGCGACCGAACGGATACGCCGGGTTCTTTCAGGACACCCTGATCTGTAACCCTCACCCACCCTGATCTGTCACCCTCACCCACCCTGATCTGTAACCCTCACCCACCCTGATCTGTAACCCTCACCCACCCTGATCTGTAACCCTCACCCACCCTGATCTGTAACCCTCACCCGCAGGTTTATCACGGTGTGTTGGAACATGATGCAGGTTTATCACGGTGTGTTGGAACATGATGCAGGTTTATCACGTGTGTTGGAACATGATGCAGGTTTATCACGGTGTGTTGGAACATGATGCAGGTTTATCACGGTGTGTTGGAACATGATGCAGGTTTATCACGGTGTGTTGGAACATGATGCAGGTTTATCACGGTGTGTTGGAACACGATGCAGGTTTATCACGGTGTGTTGGAACACGATGCAGGTTTATCACGGTGTGTTGGAACATGATGCAGGTTTATCACGGTGTGTTGGAACACGATGCAGGTTTATCACGGTGTGTTGGAACATGATGCAGGTTTATCACGGTGTGTTGGAACACGATGCAGGTTTATCACGGTGTGTTGGAACATGATGCAGGTTTATCACGGTGTGTTGGAACATGATGCAGGTTTATCACGGTGTGTTGGAACACGATGCAGGTTTATCACGGTGTGTTGGAACATGATGCAGGTTTATCACGGTGTGTTGGAACACGATGCAGGTTTATCACGGTGTGTTGGAACATGATGCAGGTTTATCACGGTGTGTTGGAACATGATGCAGGTTTATCACGGTGTGTTGGAACATGATGCAGGTTTATCACGGTGTGTTGGAACATGATGCAGGTTTATCACGGTGTGTTGGAACACGATGCAGGTTTATCACGGTGTGTTGGAACATGATGCAGGTTTATCACGGTGTGTTGGAACATGATGCAGGTTTATCACGGTGTGTTGGAACACGATGCAGGTTTATCACGGTGTGTTGGAACATGATGCAGGTTTATCACGGTGTGTTGGAACACGATGCAGGTTTATCACGGTGTGTTGGAACATGATGCAGGTTTATCACGGTGTGTTGGAACACGATGCAGGTTTATCACGGTGTGTTGGAACACGATGCAGGTTTATCACGGTGTGTTGGAACACGACGCAGGTTTATCACGGTGTGTTGGAACACGATGCAGGTTTATCACGGTGTGTTGGAACATGATGCAGGTTTATCACGGTGTGTTGGAACATGATGCAGGTTTATCACAGTGTGTTGGAACATGATGCAGGTTTATCACGGTGTGTTGGAACATGATGCAGGTTTATCACGGTGTGTTGGAACACGATGCAGGTTTATCACGGTGTGTTGGAACATGATGCAGGTTTATCACGGTGTGTTGGAACATGATGCAGGTTTATCACGGTGTGTTGGAACATGATGCAGGTTTATCACGGTGTACCTAAATTGTACCTCATCCCATTTCTGCTTTGCACTATATAGTATTGTACATTAGTACACTGCATAGTATTGTATATTATATGGTAACTCAGTTATGTCTATTCTGCATCGAACATTGTACATATGTCTATACTGAACACTGTGACCTCATTTTCTACTTCTAATTTACATGCTATACTATGTTATTTGATACTATCTTGTCTTGCACAGTCTCTGGAGCGAAACAGTAAGAAGCATTTTGTATGAAAGTATTCTGTACTACTGTATGACAACTATTAAAGAAACTTGAAACTTGAGAAACTTGTGTGTTGGAAAACCAGCACATGTTGTCCTTTTTAACATGTGGTTTCTCACTCATAATAGATTATATTACATTAAAATGTATTGGCTGTTTTTTATATTTTTTTATATTGATGCTTTTTTATATAGCGCTTTTTATCCAAAGCACTTTACAATTTGTTCCTCAAATTTTTACCCATTCACTCACACATTCACGGCGGAGGCGACCATGCAAGGTGCCAACCTGCTCATCGGGAGCAGTTAGGGGTTAAGTGTCTTGCTCAAGGACACATCGACACGCTGCCCGGGAGGAGCGGGAATCGAACCTGGAACCTCCCGATTGCCAGACGACTGCTCTACCTCCCGAGCCACTGTCGCCCCCCAGTATTGTCATCATGCAGCACAGTACAGCGAAAAGAAGTTTGCCATCCAACCAGAGTGCAAATGTAACGGTACAAGTGCAATAGTAATATACAAGGTACAGGTGATTAATGAATTAGTGAATTAGAACTACTGAGTAATAGTGCCAATCAGATGTATGTACAGAGTTGTAGTATTAATATGTACAGTGATACAGGTATAAAGACACTATGGTAGTAAGTCATACTGGCCAGCAGTGTAACTAGTAAGAGTAGGTAAGAGATATGTACAGATATAGATATAGTAACTACATATACGATGCGGATAGATAGATAGATATATACGGTAAGAATATTCATACATTATTTCAGAACATCTCTTCTGAGTGTCTAGACACGGCCCAGCTGTCTTAGAGGGGATTATTATGGTAGATAGAGCACTGGTTCTCAAAGTGGGTCATTTTTATGTCACAATATGTTTACTAAGTTTGTCCAATGAGAGACACGGGTCAGAATGACTGATGACAGCTTCCTCCTGTCGTCTGCTCACCTTACAGTTATGGATCTAATAACAAACACAACCTGTTGTGATCAGGGTCCCTGTGACACATGGGGGTCCTGTGAGGACCACTGACCACTGAGGACCACTGACCCAATGAACACTGTTCCACTATGACAGGACTGTGTGTGTAAACAGGGTTTAACCTTTAACCTTTAACCCATGATTAACCTGAACTTATAGAGACGAGAAGACTGACCGTCCAAAATTTTCTTTTCGATTTCTTTTTTTCTCCCAACAACAAACACAACATTGACATCAACAATAACAATAACAATAACAATAACAATAACAATAACAATAACAATAATAATAATAATAATAATAATAATAATAATAATAATAATAATAATAATAATAATAATAATAATAATAATAATAATAATAATAATAATAATAATAATAATAATAATAATAATAATAATAATAATAATAATAATAATAATAATAATAATAATAATAATAACAGCGTTCT
Source organism: Notolepis coatsorum (assembly GCF_963971535.1). Classification (NCBI taxonomy): domain Eukaryota; kingdom Metazoa; phylum Chordata; class Actinopteri; order Aulopiformes; family Paralepididae; genus Notolepis; species Notolepis coatsorum. The sequence continues at coordinate 1,564,163 of NW_028174869.1, forward strand.
ATCGCCCTGCTCTAAGACACTCTAACCTTAACCAACTTCGAAGAGCGCCTAAGCTTAACCAGTGTAGACACTGGCGTCGGCCAATCAGAGAACGTCTGCCAGAAATGCGGCTACGGAAAGTATAGACGCAGCTGCCATTGTCTCCCATGTTTAGTAACACTAATGCTCTGCTGCCAAACATACGTGTTTACTCCACAACGCACCTGATGCTCTGCTGCCAACACATACGTGTTTACTCCACGACGCACCTGATGCTCTGCTGCCAACACATACGTGTTTACTCCACAACGCACCTGATGCTCTGCTGCCAACACATACGTGTTTACTCCACGACGCACCTGATGCTCTGCTGCCAAACATACGTGTTTACTCCACGACGCACCTGATGCTCTGCTGCCAACACATACGTGTTTACTCCACGATGCACCTGATGCTCTGCTGCCAACACATACGTGTTTACTCCACGACGCACCTGATGCTCTGTGTTACGACCCTGGCTCATGGGTACGCAACCTATGTGTAATCAACACCAAAACCCTGTGCTCTAACTCAAAAATGCTACTAAACCAAGGAACTACTAATATAACTATAAGCTAATGTACTGGTAACCCAACGGACAAGGACTGTAAGAACCTGACAGCTCTTTCACTAGGCACAGACCGTGCATGTGTGTTTCTGGGTCTGCCTTTGAAGCTCCCCAGCAGGTAACCAATCAGCACTAATTGGCTAATTGGCAGCCCTCACCTGCCTGCCCTGGTGACACAGGAGTGACCAGGCCTCTAGTACATAACACCTCCCCCACCAAACTGGTTGCCCAAGAGGCAACCACTACACAACAACCCATAAACAAAACAAAAACAACTGTGACCCCTTAGTTGTCAGGGCCTCTACCACAACAGCGATAACGGGTACCACAAACACCGGTACTACGATCGTGAGAGGGCGTCTGCTAGCACGTTGTCCCTCCCACGAATGTGGCGAATATCCAAGTTATACGCCTGGAGGAACAAACTCCATCGCATCAAACGATGATTGGAATTCACCATGCTGCGAAGAAAAACCAAAGGGTTATGGTCTGTATACACAACAAGGGGTAAACTGGAGGATCCCACGTAAACATCAAAATGGTTCAAGGCAAGAACCAAAGCGAGCGCCTCCTTCTCTATAGTAGAGTAGTGCAGTTGATGCCTGTCAAACTTTTTAGAAAAGTAGCACACTGGGTGCTCCACCTCTAATGCATCCTCTTGCAGGAGGACGGCTCCAGCACCGAGGTCACTAGCATCCACTGCCAACTTGAATGGCAGTTGAAAATCGGGAGCTGACAGAACGGGAGTGCTAATCAGAATACCCTTGATGCTCTCAAAAGACTGTTGACAAGTCTCAGTCCACACGAAAGGTACCTTAGGACTGAGCAGATTGGTCAAAGGGGCAACAACAGAAGCAAAGTTCCTACAGAAACTCCTATAGTACCCTGCCATACCTAGGAAGCGCTTTAACTCCCGCCTGGTGATGGGAGCAGGGAAGCCCACTATAGCCTCCACCTTAGCTGTAATGGGGCACACATGCCCACGTCCAACCACCTTACCCAGGTAGGTAACCGTGGCCTGTCCAAATTCACATTTCGCAAGGTTAACTGTCAAGTTAGCATCACCCAACCGCTTGAACACTTCGGCCAGATGCTCCACATGTTGTGACCAAGAGGAACTGTGGATAACCAGGTCATCCAGATATGCCTCACAGAACGCTACCCCGCCCAGGACCTTGTTCACTAGCCGCTGAAACGTCGCTGGGGCATTTCGCATGCCAAAGGCCATCACTGTATACTGGCAGAAACTCTCTGGTGTGACAAAAGCGGATATCTCACGTGCTCGCGGAGTAAGCGGAACCTGCCAGTATCCCTTTAGCAAATCCAATTTACTTACAAAGGCTGCTGAACCCACCCGATCGATACAGTCGTCCATCCGAGGCAGAGGGTACGAGTCCGGCTTGGTTACTGCATTAACTTTACGGAAATCAGTACAGAACCGATGAGTGCAGTCTGGCTTATCAACAAGCAGGCAGGGGGAGCTCCACGCACTAGAACTGGGCTCCGCAATGCCATGTCTCACCATATAGTCTACTTCCTTACTCAAGATCCTTCGTTTTTCCGGATTCACCCTATAGGCATGTTGCTTAATTGGCCCTGCACTACCAACATCAATGTCATGCTCGAGTACATTAGTACGACTAGGGACATCAGAAAACAAACGTGTATGCTGTTTAAGTAGGCGCACCACATCCGTACGCTCAGGAAGTGGTAAGTACGACAGGTGTGAGTCCAAGTCACCTAGTATCTGGGTGTTTGGCAACCGGCCCTGAGAAATCTCCTTCGACACAGAACAGTCGGCTACAATAGGAGATGCAGAAACTGTTAGAACAGCCACAGGCTTGACCCCTGACTGGTCAATCTGAGCCCTATCATTGTACGCCTTCAACATATTGACGTGACATAATCTACTCTTGCGCCTGCGGTCGGGAGTTTTAATCAAGTAGTCGACCTCACCAACTTTGCGCTCAATGGAGTATGGCCCACTGTATTTAGCCTGTAATGCAGACCCAAGAATAGGCGAGAGAACCAACACCTTGTCTCCCGGTGAGAACACCCTATGTCGGGCCCGCCTATCATACCACACCTTCATTTTTCCTTGGGCTACCTTTAGGTTCTCTTTCGCTAGTTCACATGCTCTACTAAGCTTAAGCCTGAAGTCACACACATAGTCCAACAAATTAGTAGAGGAAGGAGTCTGGTCAGCCAACCACTTTTCCTTCAGCAGTTTCAAAGGACCCCTCACTGTGTGGCCGAACACCAGCTCAGCCGGGCTGAATCCAAGAGACTCCTGGGTTACCTCCCTAGCAGCAAACAGAAGCAAAGGAATTCCATCATCCCAGTCTTTGTCGAACTCCGTACAATATGCCCGCAGCATTGTTTTGATAGTCTGGTGAAATCTCTCCAGCGCCCCCTGGGACTCTGGATGATAGGCAGAGGAAGGGCAATGCTGGATAGACAACTGCTGGAGGACCTGAGCAAAGAGACGGGACATGAAGTTAGACCCTTGATCCGATTGAATGACCTTTGGTAGACCAAAAGTCGAAAAAAACCTAACCAGAGCTTTGGATATAGCTGGGGCTGTGATCTTGCGTAAAGGAATGGCTTCAGGAAAACGGGTCGCTGCAGACATAATAGTCAAAAGGTACTGGTTCCCTGTCATAGTTCGAGGGAGGGGACCAACACAGTCAATGAGGATCCGCTCAAAAGGTTCCCCAACGGCAGGGATAGGCTGCAGAGGAGCCTGAGGGATCTTCTGGTTTGGTTTACCAACCACCTGACACACATGGCACGAGCGACAATATTGTGCCACATCTGACTTCAAACCAGGCCAACAAAAATGTCTCAGCACACGGTCATAAGTCTTCCTGACCCCCATGTGACCAGCAAGATCATGATCATGTGCTAGATGCAGTATATCAGGACGATACACGGCTGGAACAACAATCGGAAACACACTGCCCCAGTCATCCAGACTGGACAGGTTAGGTGGTGTCCACTTTCTCATGAGCACGTCATTGCTAACAAAGTATCCTTGAGACGTATCTACCATTTCATCCTCTAAAACCGCCTCTTCAAAGAGGGACGACAAGGTGACATCCTTGTTTTGCTCTAGTACCAACTGCTCATGAGACGGAATCACCTTACCAAACCCCTCATCGGGGCCACTTTTCAACTCAACAAAGAACGTGTCACTAAGTGTCATATCACCATCTAAGTTAACAACCTCATGGGTGTCACATTTGACCTTTGACATTGCGCGTGTTACCGCACACACAGGAAACACTCCTGGATGCTTCTGTGCGAGCTCATCAGGAACCTCAGAAACTACAGGGACGGAAATTACAACTGGAGTAGCCAGCACTTTGCCACCGGCCAAATCGTTCCCTAGAATGAAGGACACCCCCTTTATGGGAATGTGAGAACACACTCCTACGACAACATTGCCTGATACTAAGGGAGAGTTTAGCGAGACCTCATGCAAAGGAGTATTCACAAAGCCTCCTCCAAAGCCCTGAACAATGGCACCGGAATGCAATGAAGAATCTTCCGAAAATGGCAAAATCCCATCCAGAATGAGAGACTGGAAAGCTCCTGTATCTCTCCATATTGTAATAGCCTGCCTTGATCCTAATTCACCAACCAGTGAAACAAATCCCTCCATCCTAAATGTTGAGGAGCCCTCTAGCTCCCTGTCTGCACCTTTGATACTTCGCACCCCACCCTCTAATGTCGGCATAGGTGTCCTGTCTATGATTTCTACCAGAGCCACAGTTTTTACATTTTTCTGCTTAAGCACAGGGCATCCAGCAACGATATGACCAGGCTCCTTACAGTAAAAACAGATAACCCCCTCTGGGAATGCACTAGCAGAGCCACCTTGCCTAGGAGTCGAAGTAAACCGACCAGCAGACACGGGTGCCGGGAACCGGCTCCCCTGAGAAGGACGCCTACTACCCCTGGACTCCACACGGCCCTCCTCTACAAAGACAGACTTGTGTGTTAACACAAACTCATCAGCCAAGACAGCAGCGTCGGCTATCTTCGATACCTTATGCTCATTTAGATGTGTGGAAACGTTATCAGGAACACACCTCTTAAATTCCTCTAGGAGAACCAACTGTCTGAGCTGCTCCCTTGACTCTGCTTTTTGCGAGGTGCACCACCGGTCAAACAGGTTCTCCTTCTCTTTTCCAAATTCAACATAAGACTGCCCCTCCTGCCTACGATAACCTCTAAAACGCTGACGATAGGCCTCGGGGACCAACTCATAAGCCCTCAATATGGAAGCTTTAACAAGTTCATAATCAGCGCTTTGTTCAAGGGACAGAGCAGTGTAGGCTTCTTGTGCCCTACCAACCAAAACACATTGTAGCAGCAGTGTCCAGGCGGTATCAGGCCACTTCAATGTGGTTGCCACCCTTTCGAAAAGGGGAAAATATCTTTCCACGTCTTTCTCAAAAAATGGTGGCACCATCCTAATATTCCTGCCTACATCAAACCCGGAACGTGACTCTGGATGCAGAGCACCCGCCTGCAAGGCAGCATACTTATATTCAAGCTCCTTCTGTGCACGCTCGTGCTCCAGCAACAGTTGTTTCTCCTTAAACTCACGCTCATGCTCACGCTCCTCTTTCCTCTCTCTCTCCTTAAGCTCACGCTCCTCTTTACTCTCTCTCTCCTTAAGCTCACGCTCCTCTCTCCTCTCCTCATGCTCTCGCTCTAGCTGCCTTTCCTTAAACTCCAACTCCCTAATCCTCCACTCACCCTCTACACCAGGTAATAGCGGAGACGCGCCAGACGATGGAGGCTCCTCCACCCTCTCCTCAAGCACCTGTTCCCTAATGAGCAAAACCCGCAAAGCACCCAAGGCAGATGGTTTCAAACGTTTCTCACTGGGAGTAAGCTCGACCTTGTAGTGCACAGCAAGCTCGAGCAGTTGTTCTTTGGAAAATTTGTCTAATAAGTCATGAGACGGGCGATCAACAAAGTCCCTGATGGAAGCCATTGTCACTGAACTAGACACCCCAAGCCACACACCCAACCTCACAGACACGAAGAACCACTAACGAACCACTGAAGAACAACGAAGAACCACTGAAGAACCATGAATAATGCTAATTGCCCACAACAACAACCAGAATGGAACACGGTGGAATTGTGAGCTCTACGGAGCGCACCTTTCCAGGTTGCACAAACAACCAAAAAAAATTTAAAAAAAACACACCCACCCTAAATAGACGTGTCATACACGCAGGGTGTTAGGTGCTACCAGGTATGCTCACCAAACACTTAAACAAACAAAATAAATCCAACAAAATTTTCCAAACAGGTGCGCCTTCTAACCTGATGTGACCACATATGCTTCTACGTCTAAACTGCAGAAAACCCCGGCCTACCACATGTCTACCCTAAGAAACACTAAATCAAGCCCTACCACACTACCTGTGTTTCCTGGCCGCCCTAACCTACCTACCCTTAAACTAATGCCCTGTAGACCTAACTTTCTTCAACCACACCTGCTACCAGTCAAAGATCATATACAATCATTTCATTGACCGCCCCAGGAGTACGTGGTGCACCGGACGCTAACCCACAACCAGAAAATAATGTCCCTATCTACATGTGGTGCCTACTAAACTATATATTTTAACAGCATAAGTAGTCACATCAAATTACAAACAAATACGGCATACTCACCTGTTTGATGAAAATGGCTCAGCCCCCACGTTACACCATGTGTAACGAACACCACCCAAACCATAATATGATGACACCCCGTGCAACACAAAAAAAAATCACCAAACAAAGTTCTAGGGGTAAAAGATCCCGGATGAGCGCCCAATTGTTACGACCCTGGCTCATGGGTACGCAACCTATGTGTAATCAACACCAAAACCCTGTGCTCTAACTCAAAAATGCTACTAAACCAAGGAACTACTAATATAACTATAAACTAATGTACTGGTAACCCAACGGACAAGGACTGTAAGAACCTGACAGCTCTTTCACTAGGCACAGACCGTGCATGTGTGTTTCTGGGTCTGCCTTTGAAGCTCCCCAGCAGGTAACCAATCAGCACTAATTGGCTAATTGGCAGCCCTCACCTGCCTGCCCTGATGAAACAGGAGTGACCAGGCCTCTAGTACATAACAGATCCTTTGATCTTTTTCCTCTGATCCCCGTTCTAAACCATCATCCGGATCATTCTATGTGTCCCTGGCCCGTTTGCCTACGTTGGAATTGCAATGCCGATTGAATCTCACCAGGTGCCAGTATCGCCTACCTTTTGAACTCTGATAGAAAGGGAACAGGAGAGGCAATGAATGAACTGGACTATCGAGACTCGCTCTGAGGTGGAGGAGCTCTTCCAAAGCAATCGCTAGCAGATCTGCTCGCCTCAAAAAATATAGTGTCCCGTAAACACGTGTAATTACACATAAACGTAATTACAGTTTACAGTTTACATATAAACGTAGAGTAATCGCGAT
>NW_028174869.1:1576239-1608468 GCF_963971535.1 Notolepis coatsorum
TGTAACAACCATCAAATGCACTCACAACACACACATCCACATGCACACACTCACTTTAAACAAACAACACACTGCAGCACCCACTCTCCACACTTTAGAACACCTAAACACACTTTATATTTATTGATAAAGGATTTGCACTACAACCCATACCTCAGTACACCTTACTGTAAATTGTACCTAAATTGTACCTCATGCCATTTCTGCTTTGCACTATATAGTATTGTATATTAGTATTGCATAGTATATTGTATATTGTATGGTAACTCAGTTACTTCTATTCTGCATCGAACATTGTACATATGTATATACTGAACACTGTGTCTACGTACGTGGCTTCTATTTTTACTCTATTATTACATGCTATACTATTTTATTTAATACTTATCTTGTCTAGCACAGTCTCTGGAGCGTAACAGAAAGAAGCATTTTGTATAAAAGTATTCTGTACTTCTGTATGACAACTATTAAAGAAACTTGAAACTTGAATAGTTAAGGAAGGCAGACCAGAGAAAAACTTTCGTCTTGTTTACATCAGGGTCCCCCATTTGCAATTCATAATGACATTTATGACATACACAACATACAGATATACAGATATATATCATGACATTTATGACATACTACATGACATACAGGTATATAGTACTGTGTAGTGCTGAGAGATGGGAGTCTCGAAGTAGAACAAAAGATATTTATTATCCATGAGGATACAACATGTTAGCACAACATTGCTTAGTTGAATGAATGCCGGTGGTAAGAATGGCCACCGGGTATAATGTTCGGGCGGAACCAATGTTCCTAACAATAGTTCCGTAGGAGAATTATGTGAATCACCACACAAGCCCCCCCAGAATTCACCCATAATCAAAATCCCCATGGCAATGCGGGACAACGACCCGGCCACGGCGTGTGCGGAAAGCGGGTGGCGGGGAGGGAGGAGCGGTGTAAGCGCTCGCGCCCTCCACGACACCCGGGGGCACGAACCGGCCACGGCGAGTGTGGAAAGCCGGGGGGCGGGGAGGGAGGAGCGGCGCAAGCGACGTGTCCTCCCCGCCACCCGGGGGCACTGACATCGACGAGGTCGCCGGTGACTCAGCCGGAGGCGGGTCCCGGGGTAACGGTGGACGGCCTCGGCGGGGGGCAAGGGCCAGCTTCAAGAGCTGGGAAACGTCCACGTGGGCGGGTTTAATCCTGTCGACTGACACAGTCTCAGTCCTACCGTCAATTATCAGGCCTTTATCCCCGTGCTGCAGGACCCTAAACGGGCCATCGTAAGGGGGACGTAGGGGCCCACGGTGCGCGTCGTGGCAAACAAAAACGTACGTGTGCAGGTCGCGTGGCACCCGGGAAACAGGAGTGCCATGCTGTGAAGTGGGGATTGGAGCAAAAGTCTCGGCGGTTTCCCGCATGGAGGAGCGTTGGCTGGCCGTGGACCAGGGGGTCGCCGCATCCGGGATAAAATCCCCCGGGACGCGTAATGTCTGGCCATACACCAGTTCCGCAGACGAGGACTGCAGGTCTTCCTTGGGGGCATGACCCATGGCAGCCTGTCCACCCAGTTGCCGTCCGACAAGCTAGCGTGCAGCATCACCTTTATGGACCGATGGAAGCGTTCGCACAGCCCGTTAGCCTGGGGGTGATAGGCGGTAGTACGGTGTAGCTTAACCCCCAGACCGCTGGCGACTGCGTTCCAGAGCTCCGAGGTAAATTGTGAGCCTCGGTCGGAGGAGAGGTCGGAGGGGGTCCCGAAACGTGCGACCCACGTGCCGATAAAGGCACGGGCCACGTCGGAGGATGCTGTCGAGGAGAGGGGAACGGCTTCTGGCCATCGGGTGGTCCTTTCCACCATGGTAAACAGGTAGGTAAAGCCATGAGACGTTGACGTGGTCGAATCTCCTCTCAGGGACCGTGAAGGTTATTAGCGGGGCCTTAGTATGTCGGTGTACTTTGGCCCGTTAACAGGCCACACATGCGTCGACCCAGGTCCTCACGTCTTTCTTGAGCCCCTGCCATACGAATTTATGGGAAACCAATCTGCTCGAAGGTTTCCTACCGGGTACCGCCTCAAAGGCACTCATTCGCCAGCCCTTGGGGACCAGCGGGCGAGGATGTCCGGTGGAGAGGTCACACAGCAGCGTCACACTTGAGCCACCAATCGCAATGTCCTCCAGGCATAGACTGGAATCCGCAGTCCTGAGGGCCTGGATGTCGTGGTCCGAGGCCTGTTCTGAGCCCATGTTGACGTAGTTGAGGCCCAGCTGTACAGCTCCGATGACGACCCAGGAGAGGCTGTCTGCGACTACGTTGGACTTCCCGGCGATGTGCTGTATATCCGTGGTGTACTCGGAAATGTATGCAAGCTGGCGCTGTTCTCGTGCAGACCATGGCTCTGCTACCTTTGACATAGAAAACGTGAAGGGTTTGTGGTCGACGAAAGCCATAAACTCCCGGCCCTCCAGCATAAAACAGAAATGTTGCACCGCTAACCAGAGGTGGTCCTCTCGGCCGTCCAGTCGATGGGCTGGTTGGGGGACTTGTCCTTCAGGGCCTCGTAGAGCGGTCGCATGGTGTGGGCTGCCCTGGGAATGAACCGGGGATAAAATGTCACCATCCAGAGGAATTCTCGAGCCGTCGGTGGCCAGGGAAAAGCGGAAACGGCCTCCACCTTCACGGTAACAGTGAATACAAAACGTGTGTTTTGTTGGATAACTCTAAATTCAAACAGGGAATTGTAGTTAATTTAAACTTGGAAAGTTATATTTAGATGTCTTGAACCTCCATGTGACATTTGGTGCAAATACACCTTTTCCTCAGTTATACAGCCATTTATTTGGAAATTGACTTGTGATTTATTGAGTAACTCCAAAGTCAACTATAGGGAATCTTTGTTCTTTCAACTTGAAAAGTTGTATTCAGATATTTTGAACCTCCAGGTGAAGTTTGGTGCAAATCGTTTTTAGCAGGCAGTGCTGAAGAGGGAAGTTAGACATTGTAATAGATGTCGTAACGACACCATTCCAAAACTGTCAGGAAAGCATAGACTCTCCGGTTTCCATGGTCTTTGTCCTCAATTGTAGTTAATTAAACATGTTAGTAAGCAACTGAGCAAGTTGAAGTCATCATGTAATCCTGAGTAAAGCTGCTTGTATGTGTCTGTTCCAACTGTTTCCAAATCAGTTAGGTTTATAGTCTCAAGAAACCAACCCTGGTTTCACTGACATCAACAGACTCAACAGGATCACATTAGCCTGCAATCAATTTTCTCAATAATACTCACAGAGTAGGAGATGGTTGGACCTCAACCAGCCAGGTTTCAAGACAGACCAATCGACTGAGACTACACTCCTGACACTCCTGTTTTTGTTGATATATTTCTCATATATCAACACATAGCAACTGTTGTTTTGCACATAGCATTAGCAGCTGTTGTCTCTTCCATTGCCATGTACAAAACAATGGTTGTAATGTTACAGGCAGCCATGCTGGAAGGAAGACAACTACACAAGCATTTCATGCAAGGCCTCTATTGAGAAAGAATAAACTAAAGACATATTCTGTATATTTTATTTAGTTTTGTAAGCAGGGCCGCCTCAGGGGGTGTGCGAGCAGTGCGGTCGCACAGGGCCTCGCGGGAAGGGGGGCCTCGCAAAAAAAAAATATATATATATATATCACAGACCTAAAATCTAGTTTTGCTTACATGCTTATATATTTCACATTAGACACGTTTGTAGAATAGTGTTCCGGGCTCCGCGGCTCTGCTGCTCTGCAGATAGACACATTTGTAGAATAGTGTTCTGGGCTCTGCGGCTCTGCTGCTCTGCAGATATACTATTGGTTTCATTCAATTACTTTTGTCCAAAGCATCGTTGGAGGACTAACACTAGGGGGAGCCGAGCTGGTTGGCGTCGGTCTGGTAGTCGGTAGAGAGATGTGAAGAAGACCGGATCCATGAGGGTGTACAGCCAGGTACAGGGTCTATTCAGCGCTATCCACAGGAGCGAGTGGATGTCTTTTGAAAAGCAGCATCGCAGCAGAAGAAATAACACCATGTGCCATAAGCTTGTTATCAATACCAAGTATGGTTAGGTTATGCCAAGACGAAGAGGACGTTCGGCAGATGGACTGAAGATGAAAGTTGTTGCATGTTAGAACCTTCAGTCAGGCTATAGCTATGTTGGCTAGTAGCAATTAGCTAAAGGCAGGGACAGGTAACTAGCGTTAGCTAGCTAGCTAGCATTAGCTAATGCTAGTTACCTGTCCCTGCCTTTAGCTAATTGCTAATTGCTACGTTATCGAGTGCTAACGTGTGGCAGATAAACTAGGACTCCCAAGTTCATCCCAACAGGGGGACAATATCATGGATGGGACTGGTACTTTTCATCTCCACGGTAGGAAAATGCGTCGACGTCGTCTCTTTCCAACTTTGCCATTGATTCTGCGTTAGGGTGAGTTTCTCTCTCTCTCTCTCTCTCTCTCTCTCTCTCTCTCTCTCTCTCTCTCTCTCTCAATTCAAATGGGCTTTATTTCACATTCTTGTATTTCTCCCAGTAGGTATTCTGCCACTGTGTACTCTCTGTTTAGGGCCAAATAGCATTTCAATTTGCTTTGGTTTTGGGTTGTTTCTTTCCAATGTGTGTCTCTCTCTCTCTCTCTCTCTGGCCTTGCTCTGGTGGAGGGTGTGCCACTGTGTGTGTGCCATCATGTTAACGTTAGCCTCAGTTAAACCTTGCGACGCCTCGTTAGATGAAGCTGTGTTCTGAGGTGTCCTGTGTTCTGAGCTGTGTTCTGAGCTGTGTGCTGAGCTGTGTTCTGTGCTGTGTTCTGCATGTGTTCTGTGTTCTGAGCTGTGTTCTGAGATGTGTTCTAAGCTGTGTTCTGTGTTCTGAACTGTGTTCTGAGCTGTGTGCTGAGCTGTGTTCTGTGCTGTGTTCTGCATGTGTTCTGTGTTCTGAGCTGTGTTCTGAGATGTGTTCTGAGCTGTGTTCTGTGTTCTGAGCTGTGTTCTGAGCTGTGTTCTGTGCTGTGTTCTGAGATGTGTTATGTGTTCTGAGCTGTGTTCTAAGCTGTGTTGTGTTCTGAGCTGTGTTCTGAGCTTATATAGTGCTTTTACTAACTATATTATATTTCTCTCCCCTCTGGTCAGGGGCATTGCCGGGTCTGTGCAGCGATAACACTGTATATTGACTGTAGAACGGGAGCTCTCTCTCGCTCTCTCTCTCTCTCTCTCTCTTGCTATATGTTGACTGTATCATGCCCAGCCTCGGGCAGCGCTATTATTTAAGAATATGTTGACTGTATGAATTTTTTTTTAAATAAATTATTATTATTATTTTTTTTACCTTTGGGGGGGGGGGGGGGGCTCGCGTTTAAAACTCGCACAGGGCCTCGCATTTCTCCCAGGCGGCCCTGTTTGTAAGTACATAATACAGTTCCAGTTTAGTTTTTTCACACCTAGTTTACTATAATAACCTTGCTTTTGACTTGTCTGCTGCCTTTGACGTGCTAAACCTCCAGATACTCCTCGCTACTCTTGCTGACCCTGTCCTCTCTTGGAGAACCCCAGGGCTCAGTCATTGGGCCTCTCCTCTTCTCTCTCTACTAACTCTTGGCTCTGTCATCATGTCATAGTAGTTTTCCTGCCGCTGCTATGCTGTTGACACTCACTTATATCTCTCCTCCATTGACCCATTATCTCTGCTTGCCTTGGCTGACATTTCCAGTCATTTCCATCAAGAGAAATGATACCGTACGCATACAGTGATCCTTGTTGGCACTTGTTGACAATATATATGTATACCACAATTCCTATGTATAAATCCCTATACCACAAAGATGCATATTACCTCAAGCCTACGTAAATAATAAAATAAATAAATAAATTCTTACATTTAATGTAACTGCCATTTGTCTTTGCTGCTCCACATTGTCAGTTTGCTTTGAGAACACATAGAGTGTTTCCAGTATTTTGCATGTATGCCCCACTGGAGGTGTTGGGAAGCTAAACCTGGGTGTACTCCCTGGTGTATTAGCCCTTTGCTTGAGGCCATGGCTAACCTGGCTGTAAGCTATAGGGGTCTTTGTCACAACCTGTTTGGCTCACTCGAGCTCCTGGGGGATTTTGGCTAACTGTCCGACTTTTTGTGTGTGGCGTAAACAAAGAGCTCTAATGTATTTCTAGAGCCACTCTTGCCCCTTGGCTTTCATTGGCTTAGCCACGCCGATTTAATCAGAGAGCCCTGTGTGTGTGTGTGTGTGTGTGTGTGCGTGCGTGTGTGTGTGTGAGAGAGAGGGAGGCAGAGGGTTAATTTCCTTGTCGACCATCAAGAGAGAGAGAGAGAGAGAGAGAGAGAGAGAGAGAGAGAGAGAGAGAGAGAGAGAGAGAGAGAGAGAGAGAGAGAGAGAGAGCATACCAGAAAGAGCAGGACAGACCAAAATGACTGAATCTGTGTGTGTGTGTGACCCAGAGCTTTTGGGGACCCCCCTTCTTTGTCTTATCGGGCAGTGTTACAAAAAGAGGTTTATGATGAGGACTGAGGAGCCACAGCTGAGTGGAATAGCTTAGCTTAGTGTGTGTGTGTGTGTGTGTGTGTGTGTGTGTGTGTGTGTGTGTGTGTGTGTGTGTGTGTGTGTGTGTGTGTGTGTGTGTGTGTGTGTGTGTGTGTGTGTGTGTGTGTGTGTGTGTGTGTGTGTGTGTGTGTGTGTGTGTGTGTGTGTGTGTATCTGTATGTCTGTGTGTGTATCTGTATGTCTGTGTGTGTCAGTGCCAGAGGCTCATTCAGCTGTTGCTGGGGTGTAATTCCCACCACAGGTGTGACATGGTAAATGTATATATGGCAGGTGAAAGGAGCAGCACAGTTGAGGGAGGTTTTAAAGGCTTTGCCTCCTGACACAGAAGACAGAACGTGCCATAGTTGTCTTGAGGCGAGGACCCTGCGTCCTGTAAACCCGTCAAGAGATGAGTTCATTCTACATCAATTATTTATTATGCGAGACAATAGGCAAATGTAATTTTTTTGGTAGATTTTGAAATTTCTTTAATTTTGCTTCCTAAACAGGTCTTATTTCAAACTAGTGGCAATAAAATATCGAAAACACACAATTAGTTGTTTATTTTACTTAATTCTGTCTGATTGTGTCCATAAATCACAATTACAATACAGAACTTTCCTGATCTATGGGATGATAAAAATACATAGCCACAATCCCTTCTGGACAAAAGTTTGATTGATTGATTGAATACTTTATTTTGACACAATCGTAGGACAAACATTTGAAAAAGACAATAACAGTGTCATCACGCTGGTCAAAAATGGATAAAACACAATAAAGCCATGGCTTGTTTCCATTGTGGTCCATACATGGAACATAAAAAGGCACAAAAACACGAATGGACATGTACACGAGACAGGACACCCTAAAAATAAGTACAATAACACCTAACCTGAAAACTCATACAGTCAACTAATGTTAAAAGAAAAGAAAAAAAACGCAAACCCTTAAAAGCAAGAGATAAAAACCAAGTTATGATAAAAGAGATACAAACCATATTAAGACCAATTTGAGTTGCTGCTGAGCCATGTTTGTTTTTAGGGCGGATTAAAATCCGAGAGGGGATGTCATGTACGAAGGTCAAACGACCGCACCAAAGAGTATCTGGAGCAGGCTGTACATGAACAGAAACAGCCTCTCTCAGTAAATGTTTTCAAAATGGTCCCGGGCAGGTAGGAAATAACAAACACAAAACGTTTTCAAATGGTAAATTAGGTTTTATTGGAATGTGGGGGTTTCAACCCACGGCCTTTTCCCAAAGGGAAAAGGGGATGTCGTCGGTGTGGATTTCAACCCACAACAATTAACAAACAGGGAGATATAAGGGGAGAACAAACAAGGGAAGTATAATAGTAAACAAGTCTGGACAAACACAAAGAACCACCACTCTAACCATGCCGCTCCAGTTTAGGATGAACACCAATCCACCTCCTATCACATGGAGTGTGGGATGAACCACCGCTCTAACCGTACAGCTCACGGCTTAGGATGAATCTAGGAAGCCAACAAGATCTACATACATATACTTAAACGTACAAGCTCACCTTCTTAAACATAGAAACACCACTCTACCCATGTGCAGGATGAATCCAAGGTGGCCAACAATATATATATCTCCCACAAACATGTAAAGCACAATGGCAACCTCACTCTACTCAAAGACTGAGCAATTGACTGAGAATGAGGCGCCGAGACGTGTGTGTGCTGTCAGGTATTTGGCTACCCATCCCTCTCGAGATTGATTGCCATCAGCTGTCACTCATTAGGCAATCAGCACTCTTCAGTAGGGATGGGCAGCACCTGACAGGGAGAGAAGAGACAGCATTAGCTCTCATGTTCACACACACACACATCATATACAAAACAACACATTAAATATACTAACCTGATGTTCAGAAGGTGTCATAAATACAGTAATAATGGTAATGACCAACCCACGTACACAGGTACGTCACAGGGGAGTTCAGGAGTTTTATGAATGTTGGCAGGGCATTCCACATTACAGTAGCAGAGTAAAAAAAATGCATCTTTCCCCATGCATGTCTTCAACTTCAAATTACTTTATTTTCCTTTCGGAACTTCATTTGTGCAGTGGTTGAAAGACAAACATACAGTCACAATACATAGACACTCACCACTATATATAAAAAAAATTGTTAAAACAATAAAAAGATCACTATATAAAAAAACACCAACTACATTAAAACTACAGTACTTAAAGCATGATATATTAAAAACCATGTGGAGCAGTTCTATATATATATATAAATAATAAATAATAGTAGTACAGGTACATAGTATATGTCCATCAGGTGGAAGGGGGAGTCTATTTTAAGTAGTCCAAAGTCCTTGGGGGGGGGGGGGGGGGGGGGCAGTCCGGCCTCCACCAGACCTAGGTGTTCAGCAGTCTGATGGAGGTTGGCACGAAGCTACATAAGCCCCTTTTGTTCAATGATGAAGCTCTGTATCGACGGCCTGAGGGCATTAGTTTGTAATGGGTGTAAAGGGTGTGTGTGTTATCTTCAACTATTTGGGAGGCCTGACTCTTGGCGGGACCAGGTCCGTGGGGCTTCCTCTTGTGGCGCGTTTGTGGACATCTCCTACTTTATTAAAATAATTTACTAGGTACTTACTTGGGGACCGTTTCTTTCAGTACTTTAAAAACCAGTAGCATTTTAAGCTGGTGTACCCTTTCCTCAACACTGAGCCATCGCAGACTGATAAAGTGGGCTGGCGTTAGGTGAGTCCTAAAGTGAAGGTTGTGCAGGAGTCTCACTAGTTTGTTTTGGGAGGTCTGGAGCTTTGTCTTCATTTGTTTGGATATGTTGCTGTACCATGAAGTGCAAGCAGTCAACGTGACATTGGATGAGGGCTCCAGCTAGGGTCCTCAGAGCGTTCCTATTTATGAAAGAGGAAATTCTAAATATTTTTTTTTAATTAACCTTAGTAATCACTTTTTGTGCCATTTTTTTTCATTCGAAAGTTTGTTGTTTAAAATAAAGCCCAGGTAGGTGACCTCGTCTTTATCCTCAATAATGTTATCTAGGGATGCACGATAAGTATCGGGCCAATAATTATCGGGCCGATATCAGCAATTATGACGTTATCCCGATAAACCTGATAACGTTATTAATAGCTCCGATAATATAATATATTTTTTGGTAAAAAAAAATGCGGTGTGGGTGAATTGGGATCAGGACCCTCCTTGGATAATCCATCCATTATTTCGTTTCTAACCAAGGATTACAATTCATATGCTAACCTTTATTCTCTCCACCACTTCTAACCAGATTGCAATGCTGGCTTCATTGACACCTAAAATTCTTGCTGTAGATATCTCTAGATAAATCACATCGAGATAGGTAAGAACCCATACCTTCCGGCACATTTTATCCGGTTGAATCCAGCGTGATGCTATCAGCTTTTTAGCAGCCGTAAGACTGGACAAAATTAGTCTCTTTAGCTGTATAGAGGCTGCTAACTGAGAAACATCATTCAACAACAATACAGAAGGCAGTACAGGTATGGTCAGAAATAAAAATTCTGATAATTGCGTGGTTACTTCTTCCCAGAATATCTTAACTCTTTCAGTGCCACGCCTGGTTTTCCGTTTTACCGCTTGAATGCCACCATCGGCGCCAATGTTAACGTTAATATCGCCTAATCTATGTTTTAAATTATGGCTATGTGTCTAATCTGCCCATCGCATTATCAAAGACTATTTTCCAGTCAGTGCTGTGAAGGCAGATTGTTTTTTTATCGCGTCGTTTCCGTTTCAGAGCAGTTAGAAAAGCCCCCGTTTTGATATAAAAAACAGCTAATTCTGGAGCATTCTATGAAAATCGTCTTTTAGTGGAATATTCCACAACGTTGATATTCGTCGGCCTTTTTATGAATCGTTTTCAAATAAACGCTAGATGATCAATATTATACGTGCACGCAAGCACATTACGGCCGCGCACTGATAATCGCTCCGTTGATTTCCTCACAGACTTTTACAGTGAAACCGAAAGAAGACATTTCACAAAACAGCTTATAACTTCATCAAACTTACTCCGATTATCCTACCACTGATAACATAGAGTCCTTACCTGACATCAGATGGTATCCAACTGGTATATTCCAATTCCTGATCACCATTCGAAAAAATCGATACGTGTATGGATCCATCTATGATGAATTGAAAATGGGGGACCCTGATGTAAACAAGACGAAAGTCTTTCTCTGGTCTGCATCCCCTTAACAATTGTATGTATTGAGCTGTACTGTACTGTACCCATTCTGCAATCTGTTAATAAACTTTTCAATCAATCAATCAATCAACGCGACACTGTAGATCTCCATGATCCGCGGGGATCTGAGGCTCCAGAATGAACTGTGGTAACCCCGGCTGGATCAGTGAACTGGAAAATGTGGAGTATCGGATTTTTTTCCCCATTCATTTTCATTGAGTCCATTCCAAAATCACTTATGTCATCTGGGAGACGACAGGGGGCGCTTTTTTCCACAGTGATCACCGGCGCAGCTCGGCTATACTCGGGTAGGCTCGGGTGATGCAATAATTTTTCAGATTGCAAAAAAATAAAAATAATAATAATTCCGAGAAATCTCGTGAGTGGCACGCAACCACCTATAAAAAAACCTGAGAAATCTCGTGAGTGGCACTGAAAGAGTTATTAACAGGGGGGCATTCCCAGTACATATGTATAAATGTACCGATATCACCCCTTAGACACAAGGAGCATAGAGAGTCTTGTTTAAGCCCCATTCGGTTCAATCTTATAGGAGTCAGGTAAGTTATGAATATAATTAAGATTAATCTGTTGATGATCCGGGTTGCGTGACGCTAGTCGAACGTTTGCCCAGACTTCTTGCCAATCAAAATCTACTTCCAAGTCTGGTATATCCCTCCTCCAGACTGAGTCTAGGGGGAAGATTCCATACGAAGACGTAAGTAAGTGATGATAAAAGTCTGATACGAAGCCTCTCGATGTCTCCCTTTCATAGAAGAATTTGTGATATCTGTGGTGCTCAAGTGGTATCTTTAATGGGACTCCATGAGCCTTCAAAGTTGCTAATAACTGTATATAGAAATAATAAGTGGAGCTGGTAAGTAAGTAAGTATTTATAAAGCACCTTTCATACATGTCATGCAGCTCAAAGTGCTGTACACAATTATAGGCATATATAACGATAAAAGCAATAAAGTCATAGTGATCAGTTAAGATCAATGTTAAAAAAAAATATATATATAATAATAATAATAATAATAGTAACGTAAAAATGAAAATAACGTAAAAACAGTCATTTGCTTACCAGTTTGGGAGAACAGGTCCGCACAAACATTTCCGCTCAGTGGCAACCGGAAGTGCACTAAACCAATGCACTTGTATGGTAGGTAGCAATGTTTAGGTCTTATAATGCTAGTGTAGTTACGTTTTTATCAGTGGTCATAGTTGGGTCCATAGTGCTTTACCAAGTCCCACGGATCCATCAGTGGCCGTGTATTGTGTGCGTATGTACCCGTTCGCTCATGTGGTCAGTGGCCAGAGTTGGGTCCACAGGACTTATCCAAGTCCCATGGACCCATCAGTGGCCGCGTCTTGTGGTAGAAAGAAAGAAAAAGAAAAACGTATAAAGAAAACAGTCTAAAGTTTGAAAGTTTGGGAGGTCCGCAAAAACACGCCTTCAGCTCAGAAGCTGAGGCGTGTCAAAAACTTTTGAAAAACTGGAGGCGTGTCTCCTATTGTACCCATTCCTTCATCTAAGAAGTTTGAAAGTGAGGTTACATTTGTTATGAATTTCATGATAGCTACAGAAACCCCGTTCGTTGAAGATATCTCCCAATGTATGTATGCCCTGATTTTCCCATTTGGGATATCTGATAGGTCGTTGTGCAATAAGGAGTGCATTGTTATTGAATAGGGGAGAATGGCTATGCCATTTATGTTGGTTAGTAAATTTTTTCTGTGTGTCACGCCATATCCGAATCACATGTGTAATAAGAGGACCAAATTTCAAGTCGCATTGCTTAATTGATAATTTGGTGTATACTATATCCTGCAGTCTATGTGGTGCCACTATGTTTTCTTCTAATGTTCTCCAGGATACAGATGCTTGAGAATCAAACCAGGTGATCAGTGGTCTTAAAGAGAACGCTTTAAAATAGTGGTAGAAGTCTGGGAATGCTAAACCTCCGTCGGCTTTGTTTCTCTGTGCAGTGGATCTTTTTATTCGTGGAGGTTTGTTGTTCCAAATAAATGTATATGCGGTGGAGTGTAATTTTTTCCAGCAACCAGCAGGGGGGGGGGGGGGGGGGGTAACGGTAACATTGAACTAAAGAAGTTGATTCTAGGTAAAACATCCATCTTAACTATTGATACTCGGGCCTGTACTGAGCTTTTAAGTTTTGACCACCTGTCAAAGTCATTTGTGATCCTATCTTGGAGTCTTGTATAATTATACTTCACCGTTTGGCATATAGTAGGGAATATTTCAACTCCAAGACATCTAAATTGTTCTACCATTGGTATATTTCCTGGAAGGATTGTAGTCTTCGCAGAGACATTAAGTGGAAGGAAGGCCGCCTTTGGCCAGTTTATCCTAAATCCAGATAGATTGCCAAAATCATCAATCAGCTTGAGAAGATGAGGCAGTGAGGTGGTAGGGTTTTGCATGAACAATATTTGTTTGTTTTTACTATAGGCTCCTCCCGTTTTGCCAGTACTGTGGTACGACTGATAGCGTGTGGTTTAGAAAGCGGGCGTTTTGCACAAATCCAGCGCTCCCTTTCTTGGCTGTGACGTAGCCACGTACGTTTCTGAAGCAGCGCGGACGTAAACAACAAAGATGATGTCAGTAGTGTCGGA
Organism: Notolepis coatsorum; assembly: GCF_963971535.1. Classification (NCBI taxonomy): domain Eukaryota; kingdom Metazoa; phylum Chordata; class Actinopteri; order Aulopiformes; family Paralepididae; genus Notolepis; species Notolepis coatsorum. The sequence continues at coordinate 1,589,664 of NW_028174869.1, forward strand.
ATAGTTTCAGAGGAAAAAAGTTTGCTTGCTATTTGTAACAAATGCAATGCAGAAGTTCCACGAGGAGGGAAAAGGGCAACAACTTATAATACATCCAACCTAACAAGTCACCTGCAACATCACCACCGCTACGATGGTGTGTTATTGTGTTAAAAGCCTACGACGAGTCGACGACGCGCGAGGAGCTAAAGCTGCTGCAAATTTAGCCCCTTTCATGACTGTGATGCAACCCTTGGTTGAATACGCAGTCACTTATTGCTCCGTAGTAGCCAGGTTAATTTGCACCACCAAGCACTGCTTAAAAGCTAGCGGCTTGAGCCCTTGGGTCATTTCTGTCAAACTTCTTTAATTTAGCAAACGCCTCGTCAATAGGTACAAGCGTGCTCGCGCCGTCGTCGTAGGCTTTTAACACCATCGTAGCGGTGGTGATGTTGCAGGTGACTTGTTAGGTTGGATGTATTATAAGTTGTTAACGGATTGTGAATTTTCATTTGGAAAAATAAATATGGTCACTTTATCAGTCAAAATTGTTGTCTTGGCTTTTGTTTCTGTTGTCTGGTTAGGTAAAAACGACAGGAATATACATAAAAAAAATAATTGTATAATACAATAAATATCGGTTATCGGTTATCGGCTTGAGGAGCATAAAGTTATCGGTATCGGGGTCAAAAAATCAATATCGTGCACCCCTAATGTTATCACCTACTCTAATTTTATCTGGCATCATCTAATGTTGGTGATTCTGTTCCTGGCAATAGATGCAAATTATGGCACATATTTAATTGTAACACCTATTTTGCATAAATATATAAACATATAATCTCAGAAAACTTGCAATAGATTTTTTCTTAGTTATTATGTACATAACAAACTGGGAAAGTTTCATAGTGATATCTATTAAAATATTTGTTTGCCTATTCACCTAGGCCAGGGGTCACCAACCTGTCAATCACATTGAATTTTCCACCTTTCCATCGCCACCACATTCAACCTATTTGGGTCTCGAGTTACAAGACGAAATATCCGGCGAGCGTCATTTGACAGGCCGCTCCGTCAAGTGACCACATCCGCTGTATACGGTCCCGAACTGACCAATCACCGCTGATAGCGAAAATTATTGACCACCATTGTAGCCAAGGAGCGTCTGCCCCGTTTTTGCCTGAAAAGAACACGCCAACATTTTGGGAATTAGCTTATCGTCTTCTCCAGAGAGAGACAACAAGATAGATACCAGTTCCCTCTCTGTGCGTTCAGTAGAAAGCTATCTGGCTGCATGTTAGCCTAGCGTAGCACAATGAATGGAAGGGGACATGACCGGTTAGCCTTAGGGAGAGGTGTTAGTTGGACAATGTCTAGGCTAACCGGTCATTGTGGGACCGGGATTGTGTCAAACATTTTCTAGTTTAAGATGCTCCATCGCCTCTCTTATCCACTGAGTCAAGCTAGTAAGATTCTGCATCACCTCTTAACCACTGAGAGTCCAGCTATAGTTTAAGATGCTGCATCACCTCTTAACCACTGAGTCCAGCTAGTTTAAGATAGGGTGACCATATTTTGATTTCCAAAAAAGAGGACATGCTGGCCCCAGCCTCGAGATACTTAATGATACTTTGCACAATCGAAGCGGGCATGGCCACCTTCATTTCACTATGTCTTGTGTACTGTACTGTATGTGATGAATAAACCTCTTGAATCTTGAATCTCTACTCAAAGTTTACTCAAAGATGCCTTTATTGTTTTAACATATGCTTGGAAACATGCACCCAGAAAAGCAGATTTTTTTTTTAATACTTGAACTTGAGGACTGCATACTTTTTTTGCAAAGCTTATGCATAAGCCTGGTCTCTTTTGAAAGATAACATTCTGAAGTTTCGTACACAATAAAGAAAAATCACTTTTAGTGCTAATGAGTAACATAGGGCTGAACATGAGTTGAACTTGTGTACTCACGTTTTTGTGTATAGTATAGTTGCAATATTCCAAAATAATATATATATTTTTTGTATAAGCTGGAAAACACAGCAAATCCATAGCCTGAAGGGACATGGGCCTGAAGGGACATTAACGTGTGTTGTCGGGCCTTACAAATACATTTGATTTTGATTTGATTATCAATAAGGTAGGATATCTGGAACACACAAACACGCTATTTTTTAAATCACATGCCATGAAACTCTGGGACCTGGCTGAATTTAAGACTGCACAAATCATGTTTAAAGCACGAAACAATTCACTCCCGGGTAACATCCAAAAATTCTGTTATAGAGAGGGGGGTTACAATTTAGAGGAGAGTCTAACTTCAAGAAACAGGCTGTTCATTCAACAATGTATGTATATTTCAGTTTGTGGAGTGAATATGAGTTGCATAAGATAATAGAGTGTGAAGGTATACTGAATACTGTCTTATCTGTATGTCATATGTTATGATGAATTGAAAATGGGGGACCCTGGTGTAAACAAGATGAAAGTCTTTCTCTGGTCTGCATCCCCTTAACAATTGTGTGTATTGAGCCATACTGTATTGTACCCATTCTGAAATCTGTTAATAAAGTTTTCAATCAATCAATCAAACAAGGGGGTAGGAATACATATGTTTACACTTCATTATATACTCCTGCTTGTTTGTTTTTTAATCTGTTTATTACTTGTTTTTTATTATTATTTATTTTCTATTTATGTTCGAAATAACAGTAGCTACAGCCAAACCTGTTCCTCTGTCTCCTCCATGTATAAACATGTTACAGTAGCTACAGCCAAACCTGTTCCTCTGTCTCCTCCATGTATAAACATGTTACAGTAGCTACAGCCAAACCTGTTCCTCTGTCTTCTCCATGTATAAACATGTTACAGTAGCTACAGCCAAACCTGTTCCTCTGTCTCCTCCATGTATAAACATGTTACAGTAGCTACAGCCAAACCTGTTCCTCTGTCTCCTCCATGTATAAACACGTTAGCTACAGCCAAACCTGTTCCTCTGTCTTCTCCATGTATAAACATGTTACAGTAGCTACAGCCAAACCTGTTCCTCTGTCTCCTCCATGTATAAACATGTTACAGTAGCTACAGCCAAACCTGTTCCTCTGTCTCCTCCATGTATAAACATGTTACAGTAGCTACAGCCAAACCTGTTCCTCTGTCTCCTCCATGTATAAACACGTTAGCTACAGCCAAACCTGTTCCTCTGTCTCCTCCATGTATAAACATGTTACAGTAGCTACAGCCAAACCTGTTCCTCTGTCTCCTCCATGTATAAACATGTTACAGTAGCTACAGCCAAACCTGTTCCCCTGTCCTCCTCCATGTATAAACATGTTAGCTACAGCCAAAGGTCACACTTGTCTCCCAGTCACACAAGTCTCCAAGTCACACAAGTCTCACAGTCACACAAGTCTCCCAGTCACACAAGTCTCCAAGTCACACAAGTCACACGAGTCTCCCAGTCACACAAGTCACACGAGTCTCCCAGTCACACAAGTCTCCAAGTCACACAAGTCACACGAGTCTCCCAGTCACACAAGTCTCCCAGTCACACAAGTCTCCAAGTCACATGCGTCTCCCAGTCACACAAGTCTCCCAGTCACACAAGTATCCAAGTCACACAAGTCTCCCAGTCACACAAGTCTCCCAGTCACACAAGTCACATGAGTCTCCCAGTCACACAAGTATCCCAGTCACACAAGTCTCCTAGTCACACAAGTCTTCCAGTCACACAAGTCACACGAGTCTCCCAGTCACACAAGTCTCCCGAGTCTCCCAGTCACACAATCTCCAAGTTACACGAGTCTCCCAGTCACACAAGTCTCCCAGTCACACAAGTCTCCAAGTCACACAAGTCACACGAGTCTCCCAGTCACACAAGTCTCCAAGTCACACAAGTCACATGAGTCTCCCAGTCACACACGTCTCCAAGTCACACAAGTCTCCCAGTCACACAAGTCTCCCGAGTCTCCCAGTCACACAAGTCTCCAAGTCACACAAGTCTCTAAGTCACACAAGTCACACGAGTCTCCCAGTCACACAAGTCTCCCAGTCACACAAGTCTCCAAGTCACACAAGTCACACGAGTCTCCCAGTCACACAAGTCTCCAAGTCACACAAGTCACACAAGTCTCCCAGTCACATGAGTCTCCCAGTCACACAAGTATCCCAGTCACACAAGTCTCCAAGTCACATGAGTCTCCCAGTCAGACCAGTCTCCCAATCACACAAGTCTCCAAGTCACACAAGTCTCCCAGTCACACAAGTCTTCCAGTCACACAAGTCTCCTAGTCACACTTGTCTCCCAGTCTCACAAGTCTCCAAGTCACACAAGTCACACAGTCACACAAGTCTCCCAGTCACATAAGTCTCCAAGTCACACAAGTCACACAAGTCTCCCAGTCACACAAGTCTCCAAGTCACACAAGTCACACGTGTCTCCCAGTCACACGAGTCTCCCAGTCACACAAGTCTCCCAGTCACACAAGTCTCCAAGTCACATGAGTCTCCCAGTCACACAAGTCTCCCAGTCACACAAGTATCCAAGTCACACAAGTCTCCCAGTCACACAAGTCTCCCAGTCACACAAGTCACATGAGTCTCCCAGTCACACAAGTCTCCCAGTCACACAAGTCTCCTAGTCACACAAGTCTTCCAGTCACACAAGTCACACGAGTCTCCCAGTCACACAAGTCTCCCGAGTCTCCCAGTCACACAATCTCCAAGTTACACGAGTCTCCCAGTCACACAAGTCTCCCAGTCACACAAGTCTCCAAGTCACACAAGTCACATGAGTCTCCCAGTCACACAAGTCTCCAAGTCACACAAGTCACATGAGTCTCCCAGTCACACAAGTCTCCAAGTCACACAAGTCTCCCAGTCACACAAGTCTCCAGAGTCTCCCAGTCACACAAGTCTCCAAGTCACACAAGTCTCTAAGTCACACAAGTCACATGAGTCTCCCAGTCACACAAGTCTTCCAGTCACACAAGTCTCCAAGTCACACAAGTCACACAAGTCTCCCAGTCACATGAGTCTCCCAGTCACACAAGTCTCCCAGTCACACAAGTATCCCAGTCACACAAGTCTCTAAGTCACATGAGTCTCCCAGTCACACCAGTCTCCCAGTCACACAAGTCTCCAAGTCACACAAGTCTCCCAGTCACACAAGTCACACGAGTCTCCCAGTCACACAAGTCTTCCAGTCACACAAGTCTCCTAGTCACACAAGTCTCTTAGTCACACAAGTATCCAAGTCACACAAGTCACACGAGTCTCCCAGTCACACAAGTCTCCCGAGTCTCCCAGTCACACAAATCTCCAAGTCACACGAGTCTCCCAGTCACACAAGTCTCCCAGTCACACAAGTCTCCAAGTCACACAAGTCTCCCAGTCACACAAGTCTCCAAGTCACACAAGTCACACGAGTCTTCCAGTCACAAGTCTCCAAGTCACACAATTTTCCCAGTCACACATGTCTCCAAGTCACACAAGTCTCCCAGTCACACAAGTCTCCCAGTCACACAAGCCTCCAAGTCACACAAGTTACACGAGTCTCCCAGTCACACAAGTCTCCAAGTCACACGAGTCTCCCAGTCACACAAGTCTCCCCAGTCTCCCAGTCACACAAGTCTCCCAGTCACATGAGTCTCCCAGTCACACAAGTCTCCCAGTCACACAAGTCTCCAAGTCACACAAGTCACACGAGTCTCCCAGTCACACAAGTCTCCAAGTCATACAAGTCACACGAGTCTCCCAGTCACACAAGTCTCCAAGTCTGGGACATTTTCTAGGAGCCATTTCCTAACGTTCACCTTGAAACTATACAGGTTCAAGATCTGTTTGGTGGTCAAAGGCAACTCATTCCACTCCTGTGCTCTTTTTTGAGCAAATGAGCACTGTCCCATCCTTGTTCTACACCTTGGAGGATGCAGGTTTGCTATGCTAGATCTCGTTCTGTGGCTGTGTGATTCACTAACACTAGGAAAATTGTTACTAAAATATTTGGGGGCCCTGTTATTTATTATTTTGCGTACCATGTTGAGCCTAAGCTGGGCTACTCTGGCCTCAACTGGTATCCAGTTGAGATCCTGAAAATGTCTCCTCCCAACATGATCACGAGGTCCTAGGCCACACAAACCCTGATCAGATTATTCTGTGACACCTGTAGTTTCTTCTTTAATGAAGCTGACAGTCCCTCAAACCAGGCTACACTAGCATAATCAAAATGACACTGCACCAGGCTGTCAAGGCTGTCAAGAAGATTGGCCTTTCTAGCCAAAAACCTGGTGCGGGCATTTACCTTACCCAGTACCTGTAAGGCTATTCCCTCCCCCCCCAGACTGTCATCCAGCATACAGCCCAGGTACTTCACTGCTGTTCTTGCTGCTATAACCTCAGACCCTAATTCTACCTTGAGTTCAGGAGCCTTTTTTAATCTGGGCTTAGATTAGAACAAAATAGACTCTGTTTTGCCTAAATGAAGTGAGAGCCTATTGTCAGACAGCCAATTCCTAACCTTAGAGAGTTCCTCTCCTAGCATTCTTTGGAGTGTACTCAGATCCTTATGGGAGAATCATCTGCAAATAACAATAAATTACAAGAACATGCTTCTCTCATATCATTTATGTACAATAAAAATAGCAATGGTCCTAAAACATGTTATGTTTTGATGAATTGAAAATGGGGGACCCTGATGTAAACAAGACAAAAGTCTTTCCCTGGTCTGCATCCCCTTAACAATTGTGTGTATTGAGCTGTACTGTATTGTACCCATTCTGCAATCTGTTAATAAAATGTTCAATCAATCAATCAAACTCCCCCCTCCCCCATGCTGCATGATGCCTGAATTTCCTCAAGGGGATCAATAAAGGAATATCTTATCTTATAATTATCTAAATTAATAACAAACTGTTAATTATGACTGTTGTAAACCAGACAAATGTCTTTCTCTGGTCTGCATCCCATTAACAATTGTGTGTATTGAGCCTGTACTGTATTGTACCCATTCTGCAATCTGTTAAATATAGTTTTCATTCATTTATTCTCCTTTTGGATTGCCCAGCTGCTAGCCTGCTAGCTAGCGTTTTAGATTGCTAGCTTGCTAACTAGCGTTCATTCTCCTTTGTGAGCGCCCTGCTGCTAGCCTGCTAGCTAGCATTTTAGATTGCTAGCTTGCTAACTAGCGTTCATTCTCCTTTGTGAGCGCCCTGCTGCTAGCCTGCTAGCTAGCGTTTTAGCTTGTTCATGACGATATACGTACTAAAACGTTACGCTATGATTTTGATTATGATGTTCAGCCAAACATTACTTTGCATAATCTATGCAATAGTGTCATTGCATAAAATAGCAGTGCTATAGGCGCCCTCGTTGTATAATAGTATATTATATAATTTTATATTATGTAAGGGACTAAACACGTTTCGCAATTATGCCACATCAATGTGGAACGCCCTACCCAAAGCTGTAAAGGAATGTGAATCACTACCCACTTTCAAAACCACTCTCAAAGAACACCTACGGGAGACTGCAATTCGAAACTGGCCCCTGTAAATGTCCTAACCAAACCCCCTCCAATGTACAGTAAATTACCTAGTATGGTTTTGTCAATATTCCAATGTACAGTTTTGCTTGTACAGTTGTACAGTGCCCCCCCCCCCCCCCCCCCAACCCCTCCTACCCAACCCCCCCCCCCACCCACCCAACGCCACCCAACCTCCTCCAATGTACAGTTTTTACGTCAAATGTATATACTCTCTTTTCTGGACTCTTTTTGTATCACAAACAGTACTGTATTTGCAAATCTGGTATGTCATGCAGGGGTGTAAAAAGTACCCAGAAATTATACTTAAGTGAAAGTATGGGTACTGTCTCAAAATCTGGCTCAAGTAAAAGTAAAAGTATCTGGCTAAAAACACACTTGAGTAAAAGTCAAAAGGGGAGCTCCAGTAGCTCACCGCGTACCTCGAACGCTATTTCGGCGTCGGGGACAACCGTGCGCGTCACGGATCTGGGGTAGCGAGTTCGACTCCCGGACTAGCCGTATTTTCTCAGAGTGTCTTTCCCCGATCTATACCCCCATTCAACCTGTTTCTGTCAGTCATGCTTGACCAGAAAAAAGCGATAAACGCTAAAAGAACCAGCTGACTGGTCAAAGTAAAAAAAAAAAAAAAAAAAAAAAAATCCTACTTTTAAATGTACTTAAGTACTAAAAAATAAAAGTACATTTTCTTTTTAAAGGGATAGACCAGGGGTCTCAAACTTATTCCATCATGGGCCAAGTGTTCATTTCATTTAATTTTAACATACATTGCACCAGGTGAGTTAGTTGAAGAGGTGAGCCAATTAGTGAAATCATCAGCTGGTGTTTAGGCAAGGCTGAAATGAAACCAAGCATACACTCTGAGTCTGCCCACAATGGAATGTGTTCTGTGATAGACAATGCTGAAATGAAAGAACAGAGGACACTTTTTTTGCATTACAATTATTTAATGCACTTCTCCATTGAAGGTAAACTAACATGGACGGCATGTTATAATATTACAATATTAAAAACAGAATGGTGTATCCTGAATAATATCACAATATTAACCACAGCATACTGGATTATCCTGAATAATATCACAATATTAAAGGCAGAATACTGGAGTACCCTGAATAATATCACAATATTAAAGACAGAATACTGGAGTACCCTGAATAATATCACAATATTAAAGACGGAATACTGGAGTACCCTGAATAATATCACAATATTAAAGACGGAATACTGGAGTACCCTGAATAATATCACAATATTAACCACAGCATAATGCGGATCTGACTGTCTATTCTTCTGATAGCAGGTGTTTAATCAAAGATCCCCGCTTTCTAGTGTCAGCATGGGTATGGGCGGGTTCATTTTCCATTGATGGGGATTTGATTGGCTGTTTACCTGCGGTCGCAGGATTAATAACGTTAATGTTAGTTTGGCCAGATAAACAATTAAAATATACTTATTAAAATGGTTGGACCTGTGAGATTTGTACTATGTACTTTGTAGGTCTGCATTTTAAATGTAAGGAGTAAAAAGTATGTTTTTTTTCTCTGAAATGTAAGGGAGTAAAAGTACAAAGTATACAAACCTAATGATACTCGAGTAAAGTACAAATCCCCCAAAACACTTAAGTATTGTAACGAAGTACAATTATTCAAGTACTTTACACCCCTGTGTATAGATGTAGCAGTACTGTCTATCTGTATGTCATGTATGTCATATATGTCCTGATTAATTGAAAATGGGGGACCCTGATGTAAACAAGACGAAAGTATTTCTCTGGGCTGCATCCCCTTAACAATTGTGTGTATTGAGCTGTACTGTATTGTACCCATTCTGCAATCTGTTAATAAAGTTTTCAATCAATCAATCAATCAATAGTACTGTACTACAATACCCAGAATGCAGAGGAATGACACGTTAGGTCACGAGCAGCCAATAAAAAAATCCCCTCTCAGACCACGTGAGGTCACTTAGCTAGATGAGCGGCCAAAAACGAGCAGCCAATCAAAACAATCCACTCTCAGACCAACCAATCAAAAATAGTCTCCAAAGGTCCTCACACACACATTCCCCTGCAGTTCTCGAGTGTGTCCTGAAGGAGTGCTGATGAGTCCGGGTGAAATCAACACTAATAGTCTGAGGACCTATTCTAAAAAAGGTATTTTAGGGACTTATAGATCATTTTAAAGTCATCTAAATTCTAAAGTATATTATTTCTGAGGACCAGGCAAAAGTCCTCGTAAGTGGAATCGTCACACACACACACACACACACACACACACACACACACACACACACACACACACACACACACACACACAGGGGTGTAGCTCCAGATTCTGGGCCCCATGAACGAATATATTTGTAGGCCCCCAGTGAATGCGAGCGCGCGTTAGCGCGCGAGCAGATTTTTTTTGGGCCATTTTTGTATTGATTAAAACGCATAATACATTCGGATCAGCAGTTCAGCACCTGCACTGTTGGTGGGTGAGCCTAGTAAAGGATGTCGCATTGCGTTCATCTTCAATGCAATGCAATAGTTTTTGCGGACCTCCCAAACTTTCAAACTTTTTAGATGAAGGAATGGGTACAATAGGACACGCCTCCAGTTTTTCAAAAGTTTTTGACACGCCTCAGCTTCTGAGCTGAAGGCGTGTTTTTGATCTTAACTGATCACTATGACTTTATTGCTTTTATCGTTATATATGCCTATAATTGTGTACAGCACTTTGAGCTACATGACATGTATGAAAGGTGCTTTATAAATACTTACTTACTTACTTACTTACTTACCAAAGCCCCCCCTCTCTCTCTATATATCTCACACACACACACACACACACACACACACACACACACACACACACACACACACACACACACACACACACACACACACACACACACACACACACACACACACACACACACACACACACACACACACACACACACACTTAACAAACATAGTATCAATGAGAGCATCAATAATACACCTGAGTGATGTCTAGTAAAAAAAAAAAAAAAAAAAAAAAAATGTGGGCCCCCTTCCAGTGCTGGGCCCTTGGAATCATCCTAAGCTACCCCCCCCCCAGCTACGCCCCTGCACACACACACACACACACACACACACACACACACACACACACACACACACACACACACACACACTAACCTTTGAGTGACCTATGGAATGAAACCAGACAGTAACCATGTGCTTTGGAAGGAGCAGACAGACACATAATGGATTCAGTATAAATATTTAAAATATTTTATACAGCATAGAAATCTCTTCACAATCAAATCGAAACCATCCCTTAGAAAAGCTTACAAAAGACCCCCAAAATCCATATCAATCTCAATACCAGCAGAAAAGATTACAAAGACTCATTTCAAAATTTGCATGCAAGATTTCAGTTTAACAGGAGATTCTATCTCAACAGTGAGTAGCCTTGTGTGCGTGTGGAACGCCGCTTGTAGTCAAATAGATTTCGTGAAACAACAATGAAGTGAAAATGTTAGTTGGACTAATGGATACAGAATATTGTTAGACACGTGAATAGTGGAATCATCCTGTACATTTACAAGCAAAACGTTCACAGCGCAAAACTTGTTTTTTCCCCACCACCCACTCAGAAAACATGTTCTTGGCAATATTCTGCATTGCAGTTGGCACATACTACAGTATTAAGACAATATGAAGTGCATAATTTTTACGAGTGTTTACGTGTTACATAGCAGTTTCTCTCGCCTGCCTAATTTTCTTAGCCTATACAGCGAGGTCGGTAAGATTCATAAGGCTTTGACACTTGTTTTTTTAATTTATTAAAACCGTCTCTCCATGAAGAGGTATCATCTTGCTGAAAGAAAAGACAAGGCTACGACATCTACATTTACACATAATGCGACAACACCCGGGGCAGCACAGAGACGGTCTAACACACAGAGAAAGAAGCTGTAGCCGTGAATTATTTTCATTTAGGTGATTATGTACCTAGCTACTCAAAGAACCGTGAGAGGATTATATCAGATAACCGTTGCGAGCAGTGAAGACGCTCAGCGTTGTGATTCTAACGCGGAAAAACAACTGCGACTATGTGGCAAAATCCACACACAACCACGTCACGGCCAGCTGCTGCGACAAGCCAACAACACGACGTAAGGACAATGCAGTGAGGTACTGGTTTTGGTTTTTAAAGAGTTAGTGCAGTGATGCTTCATCACTCAGACAGCATTGAGGATTTGGCAATGACAGTTAGCTCGTTATCGCAAGGGTTTCACACTAAGAGCTAATGACAGTTAGCTCGTTATCGCAAGGGTTTCACACTAAGAGCTAATGACAGTTAGCTCGTTATCGCAAGGGTTTCACACTAAGAGCTAATGACAGTTAGCTCGTTATCGCAAGGGTTTCACACTAAGAGCTAATGACAGTTAGCTCGTTATCGCAAGGGTTTCACACTAAGAGCTAATGAAAGTTAGCTCGTTATCGCAAGGGTTTCACACTAAGAGCTAATGAAAGTTAGCTCGTTATCGCAAGGGTTTCACACTAAGAGCTAATGACAGTTAGCTCGTTATCGCAAGGGTTTCACACTAAGAGCTAATGACAGTTAGCTCGTTATCGCAAGGGTTTCACACTAAGAGCTAATGAAAGTTAGCTCGTTATCGCAAGGGTTTCACACTAAGAAAAAAGCATTCACTTCTAGAGTGATACACCTACTCGTGTCTCTCAGGCTGGTGTGTAGCAGTTGTGTGGCACAGTTTTTTTTAACAGAGACAGAAACACTAGATAAGAGGGTCTATAATACAGAGGTCTAAATGTGCGTACTCTTTTGCGTGTGGGTGTGTGCGAGTGACGTGTACACACGTTGTACTCTTAACCCTTTCACTGCCACACTACCAAACGGTTAACCCTTTCACTGTGACAATACACAGAAGGTTAACCCTTTCACTGCCACACAACAGCAGGTTAACCCTTTCACTGCCGCCCTACAGAAGGTTAACCCTTTACTATCACACTACCGACGGTTAACCTTCTGTAGTGTGGCAGTGAAAGGGTTAAGCGTATATTACATGACGTCCCGCTGTCCCCCACACAGTGTCTGGGGCTCAGCAAGGTCTAGCCACTCCCCGGTGATCCATTTCAAATCTCATCTTCTCGGCGTCACTCATTATCGTCTCGTTACAAAATGACACGTAAAGTCGCAGGATGACACTAGGAAGGACGGTAACAATGTAGTAACAACAAGAGGTCAGGTCTTCTCTTCACAAAGTCGCAACCCCACAGCGGGGCTCATGTCTTTCACTTCACAACTGACCTATCCACCAAGCCACGCCCCCTTTTCTTGATCCTCCAATCACAACTCACTTCCCTCGGACAAACAAGGTAGGAGACGGGAAAAACGAGACATAGGTCAATTACTGACACTGTAGTAAAAAGTGACTTCTTCACAAACAACCAAGAGACAGTTCACAGTTCAGAAGGCCGCTCGGGAAGACCGCTCTCCGACTTCCGTCAGAGGTCGAGAGGGGGTTTCATGTTCAAACCTAGTATTTTTCTTCAGTGTCCTCGTCTCTCAGCAGAGGGTCTTGAGTGCACCTGAAGCGCAGAGCAGCGTCTGCATGGGGTACGGTGGCGGCGACACCACCTCCTCCACCGCCTGTTCCGGCCGGAAGGTGAACGGCTGCAACTGGACCTTTTTCTTCAGGATCTGTCCGATCCCCATGGACGGGAACTTGCTGCGGTGCGTGGGGCTGTCGGGATCACCGCCGCCCCCGCCGCCGCCGGAAGGAGGGCTGAACGCCGAGCAGGGGTTGAGGGGGCTGAAAGCCGACTTGGGGGGGCTGAAGGCCGAGCTGCCCGGGGGGCTACCGACCGCGCTGGGGGGGCTGCCGCTGGTGTCGGAGGAGCCGCACCAGTCGGACAAGGCGCTCTTCTTGGGCTGCGGGTTGACGATGAGGACGGGGGGGCTGGGGATGGTGGCCTTCTTCAAGTAGGAGGAGTCCGGGTGGAAGGCAGAGACGTGGCGTGGCGGGGAGAAGGTCCCGTTGGTCAGCTTGTACCACGGCGTGGCGGGGGTGTCCTCGATAGGCTCGGCTTTGGAGAGAGAGTCGAAGGAGTGCATGCCGATGGGTGACGGAGCCGGGGGGGCGGGCATGTTGTGTTCCGGGCTGGTGTTCACTTGGGGGAGGGTCGCCAGCCGCCTGCGCTGCTGTGGCGTGTTGGGGAAGAGAGCGTGGATCTCCAGGTACTCCATGGAGGAAGAGGCCACGGTGCCCGGTGGAGCCAGGGGAGAGTTACGATGCCCGCCGGTTAGTGCGCGGAGAAGACCTGAGGGGGAAAACAGAGGGATAATGTAAGAAAAGCAGCAATAAGTCACTTGTTATAGAATGTGTTTTTGTGACTCCCAACCCTCAAAAACCACTGTTAACCGTAATCCCAGTGGAGTAGTATCTATTCACTTAGGAACAATAGTTGGATATACTATCTCCTGCTAGTATTCACTGGGACGGCAAACCTCTTGTTTTCTCTCTATCTCACCAATAGCTCTATTTCAGACACAGTGATCCAAACATAATAGATATGAAATGTATGAAAGGTAACATTTAAGGGGACAATTACCAGTATGTGTTGCTCACAGCTTTAACAAATAATAACTGTATGAGACTGTGTACACAGGGGGAAATTCTTTATGTGTATCGTGTATCATATCGCTTATCTGTGTATTGTGATACTTGTGTCCATGATATTACAGTAATACAGTATATAACGATACATGATGCCCAGTATCGCTATATTACCATACAATGTCAGCCTTGTAACATAAAGATACATTTACTGTCTGTTATCTTTGTTTACTTGAAGAAGCCTGCAAGATGTTGTATTGATGAATAATCTCTGTTCAGATTGCATGAAAAATAAAAGAAAGTTGTATAAAGAAATAATAAATGTCTTTCCCTCAAACGTTTTAGTATTTTTCTTTATATATATATATATATATATATATATATATATATATATATATATATATATATATATATATATATATATATATATATATATATATATATATATATATATTTATCTATATATATATATATATATATATATATATATATATATATATATATATATATATATATATATATATATAAAGACACAGTATAAACACAGTATACCTTGACATTTATTCTCAAATTCTGTCATTTTAAAACCAAACAACATATATTTGTATTATTGAACATATATAACAATATTATTGAAATGTTTATAGTATCGTATTATATTGAATCGTAACCAATGTATTGTGATACGTATCATATCGCCAGATTATTTCCAATACACAGTCCTGCTTGATATAAGAACCCGTTGTTATACCTCAATTCAAACTGTACGCTGTAGTAATGTACGCTGATTCATAGGTAGTTGAGGTGCTACCTTTGATTAACACACATCGTAGCTACTGTGTAGGTGAAGTGATTTCCCAACCACACACAGGATACGATAGGAACAGAGGCCGTACACAGTCCTACTTGTGATATAGAATAGAACTCTTTGTTATACCTTGATATTTCATAGTGAGAGTGATTAACAATAATCCTAGCTAGGTGATGTGACTTTGCAACCACATACAATAGGAACAGAGACCGGTAGGGAGGCAAATAGTTAACACAATCTGGCATGAATAAATTGGGTTTTGTGCGGAGTCGAGGCACGCCGATAGAATTACAAGCAGCACAGAGTCAGTGAGTCAGTGTGTAGCCTACAATCTTGCCCGGCAGTATTCTTAAGGAGGCAAGTTAGTGCAGCGTGTGTGACCTTTTATTCTTCTGTTCCTCTGCTATAATTCTGGCTAATGACTTGAAATTATCTTGCGTATTTTGGCATCTCCCTTGACAGCCTTATTAGCACGTCATGTGTTTTTAGCAAACGTCACATGATGAAACTAGACCAAACTCAACTCTCATCTTGCCCACAGTGAGCGAACGTTAGGTAACAAGGACATACATGTCACCTATACGCCGAATCTTAAAGGCACATAACACGTCCATGCTGGGAACTCGATGTGCAGACAAACTGCATCCTACTCCCCGTGCCCACAGGTTTCTCCCTACGCCTGGCAGTGGGTTAAGTCTAGGATAAGTATAGCTGACTTGGGGAGAGCGAAGCCTCTTAGGCCTCTGCCGAGACGCCATGGAGTCCTGCCTTTTCACCGTGAAACCCTCCTGTGAGCGGTCGAGCCAGGCCTACTTGACCCCACTGGACCTGACACACTCCACTCCACCACTCACTCACCAGGCATCACAGCTTCACCACAGCTGACGTTGAGTCGGCTGGATAAGACTTTTTTTAGGACATTTCTCCTCTATTTGTGTAGAATGACAGGGAACATGGAGAGAGAGAGAGATGGAGAGAGAAAGAGAGAGGGGATGACATGCAACATGGATATATGGTGTGTGAATATGTATTGAAGTCCATTTCCTCTCTCCATCAACATCAGGTTTCTCTGTATTGCTCCATGTGATCTCCGCTGGTTCCTCACCTGTCCTGTGCTTCTTCTCCTTGCTGGGGCCCTTGCTGACGGCCAGGTAGATGGGTGTCTGTTTGGGTGGGATGGTGACCTTGTCGATGTGCTTCCTCCACTGCGTCTGGAAGTACTCGTTTTTCTTGATCTTCTTCTCTTGGCACAGCATCTCCTGAGAAAATAAACCAAAAGAACAAGCCGCATGAAAAACCCACATTTCCCACGGTACTCCCCCGATGATCGTGTTATCACGAATGACATCTTGTGAAACGTTCTTTTACATAACAAATGTTATTAACGTTTGCTTTTAGAAACGTTCTTCCCACAGGAATGTCCCGTCATTGAATTGTATTGTATTGTGTCGTATAATAACATATTGTATTGTATTAAGCACTTTGAACTGCAACCTCTGTATGAAAAGTGCTATACAAATAAAGTTATTATTATTATTATTGTAGTGTCTTTTGAGTTTCTTTTATGCATATAGAAGAATACAATATATAAATACTATTTCTATGTAAATATTATGCTACAAAAAAAAGTAGACAAATAAAGGACGTGTCCTCTCTAACGTGCTTCTATCTGGTGACCTCGTACCCGGTACTCCTTGGAGAGTCTCTTCATCTTGTTGTTCAGGAGGAAATACACGGCCAGGATGTGGCAGGCGCGGTTGGTGAGGACGGCACTCAGCACCTCGCTGTGCTTGTAGGCCATCCTCTCCGTCATGTGGAGCAGCACCATGTGGTTGATCTCCTCTATGTGGATCCTGAACGCACAGAGAGCGGGCAAAGAGACTACGGTTAATACTCTGTCAATTCGTTGGGAGGAAAAGCTGGGTTTGTTTGTGTGTGTGCGTGCGTGCGTGTGTGTGTGTGTGTGTGTGTGTGTGTGTGTGTGTGTGTGTGTGTGTGTGTGTGTGTGTGTGTGTTTGTGTGTGTTCCTGACTTAACCTAAAACCGGGGACATATTTCAGACTACAAGCCAGTTGATTGGGGATGGCTTCAGAGACGCTCTAGAACAGGGGTTCTCAAACTTTTTTATACCATGACCCCATTTTATTTAGGAATTATTTTTGGCGACCCCACACTTAATGTATTGCGTAATTTTATTAGACAATTTTATTACAGCACTATGTTATCAATACACCCAAACAACTGCCTCTTTGAACTGCTGCGGTCAGGCAAGCGATACCGGAGTCTCAAGGCGAGCACAGAAAGACTCAGAAGAAGCTTCTATCCCCAGGCCATCAGGCTGCTAAACGAACAATAATCACTATGCAACAACCATCAAATGCACACAGCACACACACCCACATGCACACACTCACTCAAACAAACAACACACTGCAGCACCCACGCTCCACACTTTAGATCACACAAACACACTTACACTTTATATTTATTGATAAAGGATTTGCACTACAACTCGTACACCTACTGTGAATTGTACCTAAATTGCACCTCGTCCCATTTCTCCATTTCTGCCTTGCACTATATAGTATTGTATATCAGTACACTGCACAGTATTGTATATTGTATGGTAACTACGTCTATTCTGCATCGAACATTGTACATATGTCTAAACTGAACACTGTGACCTCATTTTTTTTACTTCTAATTTTACTATGTTATTTTATTTCATACTTATCTTGTCTTGCACAGTCTCTGGAGCGCAACAGTAAGAAGCATTTTGTATAAAAGTATTCTGTACTTCTGTATGACAACTATTAAAGAAACTTGAAACTTGAGAAACTTGAACATTTATAAAACTAGGCAAAAAAATATTATAATTTTTTTAAATTTCTTTTATACTTGCCAATGTGCAAGTATATGTATATGTATGTATAAGTATATATATGTGTATATATGTATAAGTATATGTGCAATGTGCACTGTCACCTACCCACAACCCCACTTTGGGTCGCGACCCGTAGTTTGAGAACCGCTGCTCTAGAATAATGAGGAGTCGTAGCACTCCGGGAGGTTTGAATGGGGGAAATACGTAACACTAAACCCAACGACGAAACTACAGTAGCCTACTTAGTTAGTGGTTAGTGGTTGAGGAGGTTAAGGTTAAGGTTAAGGTAAGCTTACCTGTTGAGGTATGGTGCTCCAGTGTTCTTGTTGGCCAGCTGTAGCCAGGAGTCGGCCATCACCTGGTGGATGTTAGGCCGCTTGGCGGGATCTGGTTCTAGGAGCTTCTTCAGCAGACAGATGGCAGCTGAGAGAGAGAGAGAGAGAGAGAGAGAGAGAGAGAGAGAGAGAGAGAGAGAGAGAGAGAGAGAGAGAGAGAGAGAGAGCGGTAAGCATAATTTCTCATAACTAATCATATTTATATTACATAGCCAGACATGTGTAGTGTATACCCGCAGCATTCAAATGGTTCATACATTGGAGCTGCCATCCAGGTGATTCTCGAAGCTGAACTGGACTGAAATCGTTGTCCTGCGAGTGCCCAATTCCTGGCCACTGGACATTCAGTCAGTTAGCAAGTAATTCATCTCCCCACTGATTCTGCAGCAACATTATAGGTTTGTCCCGCTCCTTGTTTGGACACTAATTACCCACACGTGACCCCAAACGACACCTTTAAGACGGAAGTATACTGAAAATAGAACCACGGTCAAATACACGGCTGCATACGTTCTCTGTATGCTGCTCCGCATGAGTACACACAGTGGGAGGTGGTGTGCAGAGAGTCACTCGAGTTGGGCTAGCAAGACTGGACTCCTCTGTGGGATTAGCGAAGAGGAGAGGCCCTACTCCTA
>NC_140178.1:0-45000 GCF_963971535.1 Notolepis coatsorum
TTTTGATGGATTGATTGAACATTTTATTAACAGATTGCAGAATGGGTACAATACAGTACGGCTCAATACACACAATTGTTAAGGGGATGCAGACCAGAGAAAGACTTTCGTCTTGTTTTCATCAGGGTCCCCCATTTTCAATTCATCATAACATATATGACATACATTGAGGTAATCAGAAATAACATCACACCACCTACGTAGCTTAGATGTTTCACCGCCCTGTTCATCCACCTTGGCCTGTTTTCAACACATCACCCTCTCTACTGTCACAGATATAGTCAAATCAAATCAAATCAAATCAAATTTATTTATAGGGCCCGACAACACACGTTAATGTCCCCATGGGCCGTACAGGTCTTCTTTAAACAAGTCAAGAAGACAACATAACAATAAGTCAAGAACAGAACAAGAACACCATAGGGACCAAACATTTTTTAGATGAATGCAAATAAATGAAAGAATGCAAGCACTCCCAGACATACCCCACGCGAAGGTAAGGAAAAACTCACTAAAACCTAACAATAGGGAAAAAAGCTCCACAGGCAGTGTGGAGGAGAGAAACCTTAGAAGGGCCATTCAAGGGGGGATCTCCCTTCTTAGATGTTGGTGATAGTAGTGTTGCAGACGGACAGTTGGTAAGCATGCACTCATGTGTGTGGTGAAACACAGATGAGTGCATGCAATAGCAACTGTACATTTTGAAAAATTAAAGATAGAGCTAATAGCGATAGCAACTGAACATTTTGAAAGATTAAAGATAGAGTTGATAGCGGATCTATTTGAGGCACAGGGGCGGCGCAAAGAGGGTCACGTCCTCCCCGTCTTAGTCACGGGACATTCAACACTCCGGTCGTTGCTCAGGGACAGCCGGAGACAGGGAGATAGGGGGTGGCGCAGAGAGGGTCGCGAACTCCCCGACATCATCGCGGGACATCCGGCACTCCGGTCACCACTACGAGACCTCCGGAGACAGGGGGGCACGCAGAGGGGGTCGCAATCTCCCGGCCTTCGTCACGGGACGTCCAACACTCCGGTCAACACTCCAGGACAGCAAGTCATAGGAAGACAGGGAGACGGGACAGGCGTTAGACAGCTCATGAGATTGTAGTAGGCGGACATAGCAATAGATACAAGTGGTAGGCATATATGTGAATGGAGTAGATATATGAAGTAAGCGTATTATGTGAATAGAATAGAAGTACTTAACCCAGCAATGAAACCGCGTTGACTGTTAATCTGTTAACAGTCTGTTAATCAGTTGACAGGACCACGGACAGACGGCGGTGAATAACTGATCCAAGGCCTCGGAGGTGCATGTAGAGCAGTCACTACAAGCTTGGCCAAGACCCCGAGGCATCCATCACCTTGGTCAGCGCCAGGAGACGGGGGGGGGGAGAGGGGGGGGGGGAAGAGTTAGAGAGTTCCCATGTTTGTGGTGCTGCAAAGGAGCAGACATAGTCTCAGCCATGAAACCGACCACCTCCCCCCTTGACATAGTTCCCTCTGTTCTTCTCAAAGAAGTATTTCCCACAACTGGCCCCAGCATCCTCTCTATCATTAGGCCTAAAAAAATAATGGTTTGTTTCCGGTTGCCGACCGACCCTGCCGATTTAGGTGCGACCCAATATATTTTATGAGTTAAAAAAATAAAAATCCTTTTTTAATTTTTTTGAATAATGTTTCATAGAAATCTTAGTCAAACCTATAGTATTATGGATATTAAACATGCTGGCAGAGTACATGCAGCCATGTTGTTGTGAACATTTTAATTAAATAAAGAAATTCCCTATCCATAGTCGCCGTGGGAAAGAATAAAATAAAATAAATTCCCTACCTACCCATGGCCTTAACTGACAACCAACAGGAAACAAACAATATTTTTTGTTATGCCTTAACACCTCCCTAGTCACTGGTACCGTTCCAACCTGCTTCAAACATGCAGTGGTCCAGCCCCTTCTAAAAAAACCCAACCTAGACTCCACCCAGCTCAATAATTACAGGCCAATCTCCAAGCTCCCATTCCTATCAAAGGTCCTTGAAAAGGCTATTCTCTCCCAGCTGTCTCCCTACCTGCACTTGAACAACATCCTGGACACATTTCAGTCAGGTTTCAGAGCCAACCACAGAATCTGCCCTGCTTAAGGTCACCAATGACCTGCTCCTCACTACCGACAACCGCGACTGTGCTGTCCTTATGCTTTTAGACCTCAGTGCAGCTTTCGACACTATAGACCATGTTATCCTCATTGACCGTCTCCACCAGTCAGTGTGCAGGGGGTTTACTCTCACAATTTTGAAGTATTTTGGTACGTGTCCCTGTTTTAAGGAGAGGTTTATTATGTGTGTGATGACTGGGGTGATGGCGGCTGCTGAGTCTCTGAGGAATTTGGAGGGGATGTTGTCGTGGCCAGTGGCCTTGTTAGGTTGGAGGACGCTCAGTGTTTTGAGTACCTCAGCTGTTGTTACCATTTCTAGTTTGAAATCGTCTTTGCGGACCCCTAGGTTATTCTAGTATGCTAGTATGTGTTCTACCCCAAAATGCCCTGAGTGAGAGGGTAGAATATTTACCAGTGTTATGGCTGTTTGTGAAGAAAATGTTTAAGTAATTGGCCAGCTTGTCTGTGATGAGCGTGTTACCTGCCTTTATGTTTGTTTGAAAATCTGGTTTAGTTTTTTACTGCAGCCTAGTTGATTGAGTAATTTCCAAAGTGCACAGGGTTTATTTTTGTTTTCCTCCCTGGTATATACAAATAATTAGGCTACAAACAAATTCTAGCCAACAGGCTACAAATACTAATACTAGCTGCAAACCTCAGGTCACAGACACTAGTCCAATTAAGTAATTAGCCTAAATATAGTTTCAAATTAGCCCTTCTATAAACAGACAGTGCCCAAACAAATCGTCCCAACAGGAACTCAAATCACAAATGCCAGTCAAATCACCAACCACAAATGCTAGCCAAAGTACCCAGCACAAATACTAAATCAACCACACTAGGTCAAATTACAAACAAAGCGAATTCCCAATTTCTACCAAAAGGTCCTACAAACGGCCCGAGCCCCCATATATGACGCACCAGAGGTTTGTCATATAAAGGAAGTCAACACATGAGAGTTCAGGTTAACAAAGAGTTTATTTCATCCTATCTAAACAAATAATAATCGAATTAAACAACAAAGGTATATATCAGAATTGACAAAGGATCCCCAAAGTTGGTTCACTTGGTGGCTGATACAACCTGTCCTCATAGCCAGAACTCTACAATGTAAAAACCCTGGTATATACAAATAATTAGGCTACAAACAAATTCTAGCCAACAGGCTACTAATACTAATACTAGCTGCAAACCTCAGGTCACAGACACTAGTCCAATTAAGTAATTAGCCTAAATATCACACTACAGACCTCTCACTATAGACCTCTCTATAGACTCTCTCACTACAGACCTCTCACTATAGACCTCTCTCTATAGACCTCTCTCTATAGACCTCTCTCTATAGACCTCTCTCTCTATAGACTCTCTATAGACCTCTCACTATAGACCTCTCACTACAGACCTCTCACTATAGACCTCTCTCTATAGACCTCTCTCTATAGACCTCTCTCTATAGACCTCTCTCTCTATAGACTCTCTATAGACTCTCTCACTATAGACCTCTCACTATAGACTCTCTCACTATAGACCTCTCACTATAGACTCTCTCACTATAGACCTCTCTCTATAGACTCTCTCACTATAGACCTCTCTCTATAGACCTCTCTCTATAGACCTCTCTCTATAGACCTCTCTCTATAGACCTCTCTCTCTATAGACCTCTATAGACTCTCTCACTATAGACCTCTCTATAGACCTCTCACTATAGACCTCTCTCTATAGACCTCTCTCTATAGACTCTCTCACTATAGACCTCTCTCTATAGACCTCTCACTATAGACCTCTCTCACTATAGACTCTCTCTATAGACTCTCTCTCTACAGACCTCTCTCTATAGACTCTCTCTCTATAGACCTCTCACTATAGATCTCTCTATAGACCTCTCTCTATAGACTCTCTCTCTATATACCTCTCTCTATAGACTCTCTCTCTATAGACCTCTCACTATAGACCTCTCACTATAGACCTCTCTCTATAGACCTCTCTCTATAGACTCTCTCTCTATAGACCTCTCTCTATAGACTCTCTCTCTATAGACCTCTCACTATAGACCTCTCTCACTATAGACTCTCTCTATAGACCTCTCTCTACAGACCTCTCTCTATAGACTCTCTCTCTACAGACCTCTCTCTATAGACTCTCTCTCTATAGACCTCTCACTATAGACCTCTCTATAGACCTCTCTCTATAGACTCTCTCTCTATATACCTCTCTCTATAGACTCTCTCTCTATAGACCTCTCACTATAGACCTCTCACTATAGACCTCTCTCTATAGACCTCTCTCTATAGACTCTCTCTCTATAGACCTCTCTCTATAGACTCTCTCTCTATAGACCTCTCACTATAGACCTCTCTATAGACTCTCTCACTATAGACCTTTCTATAGACTCTCTCTATAGACCTCTCTCTATAGACCTCTCTCTATAGACCTCTCTCTATAGACTCTCTCTCTATAGACCTCTCTCTACAGACCTCTCTCTATAGACTCTCTCACTATAGACCTCTCTTAGTCTATAGACTCACTATAGACTCTCTCACTATAGACTCTCACTGAAATATTGATGAGCATTTTGGTGGCTGGTACAATGTGATGAGCAAAAACAGTCCAGCTCTTTAGTTCAATAGCAAGATACTAGAATGATGTAAATTCACCCATGCCAATGTCATCACATACAAACGATGCAGATAAAATAGCGAATTGTTTATCCCCTTTCATAGTGTGCGTGCATGTAAACATGTGTGTGTGTGTGTGTCATATACTCTGCTCTGCCTGCCAATCCTCATGTCCTCCGGTCGATGCCTCCCCGCAGTGCCGTCCAGTCAAATGCGCTGATGGCTCCGTCCCGCCTTGCAACTCTGCCCTCCATTGCGCCTTTTTCGCATACAAAACAAGCACCAGCGGATGGTGGTGGTGGTATACGAGGCCAACCTCCTCGCTTCGGAGTTGGTGGTCGTCTGCGAGGCAGTTGACGTGGCGGGAGGGCCGGTAACACACACACGGGAAAGCATCGAGGCCAGAGTCCACTGCAAGCCCCGAACACACCGCCGTGGGGGGGAAAAGAAATAAAACAAAGTGTTAGGTTGCCCACAACCTCCATTTTAACACGCTTCCTTTTTCTTAACAGACAAAAACAAAAAAGATAAAACATGCGGTAAACAAAAAAATTGTTTCCTCTAATCACTTGGGGAAAAAGCTCTATAGCAGCGTACACGCACAGAAGCCCTTATCTTAGTTTCATCTAGAAACAACTGCAGTTTGACCAGATAAGGTGTTTAGAAACTAAGTCACACAAGAAAAACTGTCCTCTCTCTATGGCATTTCTCACGCACAGTCATCTTCCCGCCTCCTTGTGAAAAAAAATCAATAAAAACAGATCAGTGTCTAAACGGATATTAAACGCTCTTATTTCGGGACTGACCTAAGTAATTTAAAATGTCTCACGCACGGTCATCTTCCCGCCTCCTTGTGAGAGAAAATAAATAACAACAGATCAGTGCCTAAAAGATATTAAAACCTAGCCCACTGGGGGGAGCTCCAGTAGCTCACCGCGTACCTCGAACGCTATTTCGGCGTCGGGGACAACCGTGCGCGTCACGGATCTGGGGTACACGAGTTCGACTCCCGGACTCGCCGTATTTTCTCAGTGTCTTTCCCCCCATCTATACCCCATTCAACCTGTTTCTGTCGGTCATACTTGACCAGAAAAAGCGATAAACGCGAAAAGAACCAGCTGACTGGTCAAAGTTTAAAAAAAAAACCTAGCCCACGCCATAATTTCTGGACTATTGCATGACTATTGCAGTAATTTCCAACATACTCATAGTACACTTTGCACACGCCTATTATTTCGGATACAAATGTAATTCTCGCAGTTACTTTCGGAATGTACCTTTAAATCCCAAGTGTTCAGAGGAAAACGAGAGGGTAACACACAAAAAGAAAAACAATAAAAATGTTTAGTGTTATTCCCCATCTGGACCCAGAAACTCAACAACTCCACGCCCAAATCAAACTCCCGCACGCATCCACACGGGAAAATCTGCCAGAGCTGACAAGACAGTCGGTAGACAAGGGTCCTCTCTCTCCTGTCCTTTTCACGGAGGTTTTGAGGCGAGGGAAAATAGTACTCCCCCGGATTGCTCGTCGACAATGCACCACTCTGTGTCATCCGCTGTCTGGTCAATCTAGACACCCTAATCTAATTGTAACATAACTGTTACAAAGGGTCAGATTAAACCGAATATATATATTTATTACTTGAGATATATTGTATAATATTTGTATATCGTCTGATATCCCTTGTATATTCTTTGTACATATACACGGAATATCCCTTTACCTAGGTACAGGCCAGACCATAATATTCATTCTCCTATTGGACAGCGACCCCTAGGCGCCAACGGCCATACCCCCAATGGCAAGCTCAAAGCTACCGCTAAGACATGTCTCAACATGTCCAGGTTTGCGCAGTAATACGAGACAGAACTGAGGTTGGCACTAGATTATTCAATAATAATAATTATTCAATTTATAAAATAATATAAATACGTCGCAGATGGATACAGCAGCACTTATCCTAAAACCTTAGACCAAAACGTTGAAGCCTTCACCACGATATACAACGTGCCTTGAAGTGGGCCCTTTTTGCCCCTAAATAGAGCCTTGAGAACCGCGTGCGAATTGATAGCTAAAGTGTCAGAGTTTAACGCTGTATCGTCGAGTTCGACTTATTCTATTGTAAAGTAATAGTCTATTATTTATAGTGTATCGTGCAGCTACCGTTCTACAGTGACCAGCATTACCACCGGTTCGTCGTACCGAGCTAGTGCACTTATCCAGGCTGGGCGGCCTAAACTCGTGCCGCCATCCGAGGAGTCCTAGACGAGAACCGTTGGATATGTACACCGGAGAACCTACACTGACGAATGCAGAGCCTTTTCCGGCTGGATTATATTGCTTTGGTACTGTGGCTGCTGGAGCAGAGAACCGTCTACCCCACTGCTGTGTGGGATCTACCCTGTGAGGAGCACCGTCGAGCCCGCCTCTAGGACCCACAGAGGCTGGCTAGCTTTCATCCATGCTGTTTTGCATACCGGAGTATAGCTGTTGCTTTGTCTACGGACCAAAGGATTATTGCACTGTCTCCTGTATCTGGAGTCTCTTTATTCCTCGTTGATCCAGACTTTGCTCCCGACCATTCCTCTCCCCTGCTGGCTTACAACCGGAGGGAACCCCCTTAGTATCTCCAGCTGACTACGAGTGTGCCTTATGTAATTCTTATGCTACAGGTGGTGTCAATTATACCCATCTTAATATGCTCATGGACTTACGCTCTTGACCTACTTAAGTGTTCTTCGCCATATAAGCGCAATTCATAATTCTCAATATTGTAACCTATTGTTGCTGCTCTGATAATAAATACTTCTAAATAAATAAATAAATAAATACAACTCAAGGGACACCAACAAGCTCAACAAGCTGGTGAGGAAGGCTAGCTCCGTGGTGGGAGTCGAGCTACCTAGACTTGAGGTGATGGTAGAGAGGGGGATGATAAGGAAGCTGGATGCCATCATGGAGAACCCCTACCACCCCCTCTACGACGAGCTAGTCAAGATGAGAAGCTCGTTCAGCCACAGACTCATCCCCCCCCGACACTCAACTAACCGCCTCGGACAGTCCTTCATACCAGCGGCCATCAGGCTCCACAACAGTGGGCAGCGACTAGCAGCCTCCAGGCCCCACAACAGGGGGCAGCGACAGCGACTGCTACCAGACATTGACCTGGGACTTATAGGAACCCAAGGGGGACAAAGTAGACTACCCTGGTACTTTGATTAATGTATACTCAGTAGATAGTAAATTATAACACTACCTCATGCATACTGCACCTCATGTGACACTGTGAATAATGTGAATATTCCTCAGCTAGTCAGATAGTAAATTATATTGACCATATTGATCAAATTGTTTACACTGCCTGTGTTGTCTTTTACTACCTGTATACTGTGTTGTTTTACTACCTGTACCCCTCCCCCCCTCCCCCCCATGCTGCTATGATGCCTGAATTTCCCCAAGGGGATCAATAAAGGAATATCTTATCTTATCTTATCTTATCTTAAATATAACTTTCTTTGTTAAGCCGTATTCTTGTGTGGGTGTTCACCATATATACCGTGTACTGTATGGCCAGTAATTAAAGTACATAACTAAGTAGTGGTTTAATGATACCATACTCTCAATACAGTCAGGGAATTGTACCCCTCAGTTACAATAACTACTTATAGATTCAAAAACAAAAACGCTTTAAACAGAATGTCAACAGCTCACAGAATGTTCCCCACGCGTTCCCAAGGTTCAAGCCGGAGGTGACAGCCCCCCCCCCCCCAGTGCGCGGAGGAGGTCGAGACAGGGCAGCGCTTCCCTGGAATCCCAAGATTCACCCTGTCTGCAGAGTCCGTCCTGCAGCCACCTCGACACCCATCGCTTTAAAATCTAATAAAACGAGCTAAAAAAATATCCCATAAACATCACTCGTCGCCATCTATAATGGGAAATATTAAAGGACTAAACGATGAACCGTTTACAAATCATTCTGAGTCATTATTAATAATAGGAACGTTTATTTCACCGTGGCCACAAATGAAAGGACAGTTTATAGTCAGAGACAATATGTTAACACATTAGCGTCTGGCCATAGACTGACCCAGAGTTCTGTTCAGACATATGTTAAATACACAGTTGTCAGACGTAACATAATGATGAAGGTAAACAAAAATGGTTCTCAGTCACTGGAAGCAACAACAAAGAAGTTATGGCTGGGGAGATGTTGGAGTCTTCTTAAAGAGACATACACACATTAACCAGTCAAGCTGGTCACACTGAAAGTCACGCTGTATAACATGATATCTCAACACAGATCTATAAGGACATGAT
The DNA here is from genome assembly GCF_963971535.1 of Notolepis coatsorum. NCBI lineage: Eukaryota > Metazoa > Chordata > Actinopteri > Aulopiformes > Paralepididae > Notolepis > Notolepis coatsorum. The sequence continues at coordinate 9,096 of NC_140178.1, forward strand.
AATATATTCCACGACAAGATCTAAATAACTTGGTTAGTATGGGCACAGATGTAACTACTATGACAGACAGATGTGAACAAATCAACAGATAAAGTCTTTCCTCCTTTGCCTTTCCTTTCAGCCATAGGCCACAACAGGATTAACGAGCAGCATCAAGGCTGCAACAGTTGTCTTGGTGCTGGGCAGACTGAAAGGTTATAGGTGGCAATATGCTGGATACTATAAGACTGTTGAAAGAAACAGGCAAAATGTGATCTTAATTCATGATCTTGATCTGATCAACATATTACAAACAAATGATCAATACTCTTTTGCTAAACAATACATGGATTAATTGACATGTAATTGATATTGCTAATATAATGTCCATTCCATTGAATATATGATTTCAGACTGAATTGTCTGTACTGGTGGTCTGTGTACTCTTAAACTCTTACTTGCTCCCCAGAACAACACAAACTAGGAACAACAATGATATTGTTACAAGGACGGATAAAACCACAATGTCATATTGCAGCCAACTGCCTGTTGGGTTTCATCTCAGTATTTTATTAATGCTGGTCAGTTTTCAATAACCGTCCTTGGAGTACAGGGCTGTACGCTAAGCTTTTTCACTAGGGGCACACTGAAATGAGAAATTTAGGGGCAAAGAATATTTTTTAGGGGCAAATTTTTAAATAACTATTTTACCATTATAGTAGGGCTGGGCGATTTGGCCTCTAAATGATATCGCGATATTTTGACATTTCCGCTAAAGCACTTAAAATGCTTGATTTAACCCTTTGATGCATACAGTCACGCCAATATGATGATTATAATAAGTCCCTGCAACATATGTTTGCATTATTAAACCATGAAGATGCTTTAAAAAATAATTTAATGAAAATGTACTAAGAGTAGTCTACTGACACTAATAAAAAAAAGTATTTACATCTAAGACAATTTATATAAAAACTCTTGGGTGCCTAAGACTTTTACACAGTACTGTGTTTTCTATCCACTTTTGACTATACCTTGTAACCGGTAGAGCAGCTCTAAAATAGCAATGACGTCATGTAACCACAGCGCGACTATTTCACTGCATTTGCCCCTAAAAATAGATAGAATTAGTCATAGATAATAGATATGTGCAAACTGGAAAAAGTTATTTGGAGGCTTCGCGCAGTGGGCGTGTCAACACGCAATTGTCATTTCATAATCACTGCGGCGCACAGCAAGTTTCAATTTCAGTTCCTGGCATTTTTAACCAGTGGAGAAAGGGAAGAGATTTCCCTAACGTTTTTCTTATATGAATTATTCTACGTTAATAAAACATACCTGGTGATCAACTACAGTTTGCCGTGAACATTATGATATGTGTGTAGTGTTCTGATAACGACGGCTGGGCAGCGGGAGCTGGAAGCTGGATTTAGCGAGTAGTGTTGTCACGATACTGGAATTTCGACTTCGATGCGATACCTTGAAAAGTATCGATACTTCGATACCATTTCGATACCAAAATAAAAATAAAATATATATATATATATTTATTTTTTTTTATTTTTTTTTATAAACAAATGTAGCTTTTGTTGCTGGTTGATTCTCCTCAGCTTCGAGTCTGGTACTATAAGAGAAGATAAATATAACACTTTTAAAACCCTGTTTATCTTTAGATCACACATTTAAAAATAACTGTTCATCTCACTTCAAAGATTTTTATTGCAAATGCAGAACATGGTATTTTCTCAAGCAGACAGATGTAAACACTGTAATCTGTGTTGCATGTACCTCACAAACTGAACAGTTAGTAACAGTTTCGATTTTTATTTAAAGATAACGAGAGCAAGCGAGAGAGAGAGAGAGAGAGGTAGCGGTAGATAGAGAGAGAGAGAGAGGTAGCGGTAGATAGAGAGAGAGACAGAGGCTATGCTCGGAGCATTTTAGTAACGTTACATTTTCAACAAGATTGCTGCTATTTAAACACTTGATGGAAACGGGGTAACGTTAACCTTATGTCGACTGTAGTATTGTATGACCTCGACATAACGTTTACACGTTAACGTTACTCCGTTTCCATGCAGTAATTATAACGGTGGCCAGCTAAGCTAAGGGAGCTAACTGCTAGCAGTAGCTAACGTTAGCTGGTAGCTGTAACGTTACAACGAATCAGCTGTTGATATTATGCGCCATCAGTAGACAACGTATCATGTATTAAACTAGAGTTAATGGTTTAATGCTTCAGTCACAGTGACATTGAAAGAGCAGCTGTCACGAACCTCTTTAATTTCTTTATGGAGATCCGCGCTGGCACTGCTCTAACACCGCTTGCAAATAGCATTGGGGAAGCTTTAGCTTGTCCTTCGTCGTTTACTTCAAACCGTCTTTATCCACAAGCACAAGTTGCGGAGGCTCTGGATTTGCCATAATTTTCAGCTAAAAGCTCTTGTTTACAAATACAAACTGAAGACTTCTCTGTGAGGGGGAGGGCTGGACTCGGAGCAGGCGGAACAGCGCGTCAACAACTTGCTGTAGAACACTCGCCAGCTGGTACCGATACTGCAGAAAGTATCGGTATTTCGGGAAATGAGTATCGAAGCCGTTTTAAATATTCAGTATCGATATGTATCGATACTTCGATATTTTTGACAACACTATTAGCGAGAAGCATGCAGCTGCAGAGCCGCAGAGCGGGGCCGCTGTGCCTGCACAGTGCAATACTCCAATTCAGCCATTGGCAATTCAGCCGTTGGGTGGGAGGCGCTGTTGAGCGGGCCTGTGACCGGGCCTGAAAGCGCCCCTACTCTGCGGCTCTGCAGTTGCATACTATTGGGATTCGTTGGGAGCAGCACGGAGTCTCGACTCAGGACTTATTTTATTTGGAATATAATGACTGTATACGCAAAAGTAGCCTAGTTTTAAGTTAAAATATTATAAATATACATGCCTTTTGTATCCAATTTGTATGGATTAATTTAGGAGTGAAATGCGAATGAAGGGTTGAAATCAGTACTCGCAAGCTTGCCCCCAGATATTATTTTAAACTCGCATGGACCAAATTAGGGTGCAATTTGCGATGATCTCGTCGCAGTGTACAGCCCTGGAGTAGATTCACTTTTAGATCACATCAATAAAATTTGGAGCATAAAACATTTAGCTAAGCTAAGCGGCACGGTGGTGTAGTGGTTAACACTGTCGCCTCACAGCAAGAAGGTCCAGGGTTCGAATCCCGCTTGGGGACCAGGTTTCCATGATGCCAGTTACCCAGGTGGGGTATCTCCCAGGCCTTTCTGTGTGGAGTTTGCATGTTCTCCCCGTGCTCGCAAGGGTTTCCCCCCCCGATAAGATAAACCCAATGGAAAAACATGCACAACAACAAGATCGCTAACGCTGTGGCGTCCTTGACGAAGACGGACAGGAGCACTTGGATTGGTCCCCTGGCGCGGCTCACGTGGCGCCTGTCTGCTCCCGGCTGCCCTTGGGGGGGAAGGACGACGGGATGGGTTAATCGCAGATACGCATTGTATGCATGGTTCGCATGTGTGCCAAATGGTGACCTCGGAGCAGGTCCTAAATTATTATTATTATTATTATTATTTTTAGAACTTGAGAATTACAAACTGAACGAATGCAAAACACACAAGATCTGAACTCTTCATTGTTGTACTTCTCTCTTCTCCAGGTACAATTGCTGCATTGCTCCCCAACAACAAGCAGAGATATGAACGAGTCAAGGCCTCACTGCTGTGACCAGTGTGGAAAGAGATTCATCAAAAAGTCCACTTTGCTAATACACCAGCGTATTCATACAGGAGAGAAGCCCTATAACTGTGACCAGTGTGAGAAGAGCTTCAGTAACTTTACATGCTTAAAGATACACCAGCGCATTCATACAGGAGAGAAGCCCTATAACTGTGACCAGTGTGAGAAGAGCTTCAGTACCTCTGGAGGCTTAAAGGAACACCAGCACATTCATACAGGAGAGAAGCCCTATAACTGTGACCAGTGTGAGAAGAGCTTCAGTACCTCTGGAGGCTTAAAGGAACACCAGCACATTCATACAGGAGAGAAGCCCTATAACTGTGACCAGTGTGAGAAGAGCTTCAGTGCCTCTGGAGCCTTAAAGAAACACCAGCGCATTCATACAGGAGATAAGCCCTATAACTGTGACCAGTGTGAGAAGAGCTTCAGTCAATCTGGAGGCTTAAAGGAACACCAGCGCATTCATACTGGAGAGAAGCCCTATAACTGTGACCAGTGTGAGAAGAGCTTCAGTACCTCTGGAGCCTTAAAGAAACACCAGCGCATTCATACAGGAGAGAAGCCCTATAACTGTGACCAGTGTGAGAAGAGCTTCAGTAGCTCTGGAGGCTTAAAGAGACACCAGCGCAATCATACAGGAGAGAAGCCCTATAACTGTGACCAGTGTGAGAAGAGCTTCAGTCAAGCTGGAGACTTAAAGAAACACCAGCGCATTCATACAGGAGAGAAGCCCTATAACTGTGACCAGTGTGAGAAGAGCTTCAGTAGATGTGGCACCTTAAAGAAACACCAGCGCATTCATACAGGAGAGAAGCCCTATAACTGTGACCAGTGTGAGAAGAGCTTCAGTAATTCTGGAGGCTTAAAGGAACACCAGCGCATTCATACAGGAGAGAAGCCCTATAACTGTGACCAGTGTGAGAAGAGCTTCAGTACCTCTGGAAACTTAAAGAAACACCAGCGCATTCATACAGGAGAGAAGCCTTACCACAGTGACCAGTGTGAGAAGAGCTTCAATCGGTCTGGAAACTTAAAGACACACCAGCGTAATCATATAAGAGAGAAGCCTTAACTCTTTGGACGCCAGACCCGAGATATCCCGGGTTATCTCGCCATGCGTTGAGTGCCAGGACCCCCGAAAACCCGAGATATCTATGAGCGGTTCGCCCGATCACATTGAGACGCGTCAAATGCCCCCGATGCATGTGTTGTGGTGGATTATGTTGGCAACACGATGGACACTGATACTGGGAATCGCGATCAGACAATTGGAATATTCGTTTTGGGGTACCTCCTAGTGAAGGTAAGGACTATATGACATCAATCCTGCTTTGATCCAACCATGATTTCACATCGATCGCAATGACCATGTGTAACGTGCTCCACAACGTATGCTGTTGGTGACAATCAAAGCATCAAAAAACGAAATTCACGTATTGCTCCATAGCGCCGTTTTCTGGGATTAGCCAGGATCACTCTGAAACTATACTTATATTCACCACGGTATAACATGCGAACGTATGCATGAACACATTTATTCTTTTTCACATATTGAACGATAGAGATAGTTGATGTAAAATGAGCCATAGTATTGTATCCATAGCTATAATATAGACATAGCCCTGCAAACACCACCATGCATCCCTATCTCTTAGAGCGTTGGCACAGTAGGAACAAAGATGGGCTAGACCGTGGCGTCCATTGAGTTACAGACAGTGGGGGAAACATGTAATTTGATCATTCAATTTAAAGACACACCAGCACATTCATACAGGAGAGAAACTTACATCAGTGAATACATACATGAGAGAAGCCTTACCACGTAAAGAAGCACCAATATATTCCAGTATATTCATTCAGGTGTCAAACCCTAAAATCATGTAGAAATCTGCTTAAAAACTCAACATACTTTCAAGAGACCTGAAGAATCAAGAATCCCAACCTTCCCAGCCAGGACAAACTGGACCTCACCAGGGGATCTGTACCTGACCAAAGCCGAAATGGGTAAGAGAGCGGGTCCTATAGGTCCGGTAAATAAGGTGGTAAGATTCTAGGATGACCCAGCAGAAGAATACATGATGGCATGGCTGAATCCAGGAGACCCCCTCAGCCAGGGACGTTGGAGTGGTACCAGCAGTATGATAGCCCAGAGTCTCCAGACCAACAACCATCACCCAAGAGACCAAGGGTGATAGAACTGTGAATTTATTTATTTAGATTTATGACCGCAGTATTTCGCCGAAAGGACGAGTAGCGAGATCTCTCCGTGGGAGGACCAGCGAGATGAAGAAGTCTCCGTCTTACAGCTACACACAAAGGACTATGTCGGGCACTGCTGAAGGCGAGGATATTTATGAAAGGCGAGAATACTTCATAAAGACCCCGGCTGAAAGAAAACGAGACCCACCATTACCAGCTAAGTACCTAGCTTAGCTTCAGTTTAGCCTAACCTGAAAAGACAATAAATAAGGGAAGATGCCGGGACTCGGCTCTCCCACAGAATGTACTAGCTGCCTGAGGATGAGTAAGATGATTGTAGAGCTGGAGGCTCGAGTTTCTGTCCTGCACCAAATCCAACAGGATGAGCGACTCATTGACTCTATTTTTGAAGCTACTACAAATATAGCCAACGATACCATGATTGAGACCTGGCCTAGGCTAGCTACAGAACAGCACCACCCAAAAGACGGTCCCTGGCACAAGCAAGGAGCTAGACCAAAGCAGTGGACCACCGTCAAGGATAAAAGGAGAAATAAATGAAACAGGAACACGACTATTACCTCACCCCCAGTACCGCCAGGAAATAGTTTCAACCTACTCTCGGAAACACGCATATCAACACCCAAAGCAAAGAGACTTAGAAGCGTGGCTAACGACGCTAGCGAAGCAAACAGCGGGCGGAACGGAGCTCACGCTAACGACGCTAATAGCAGGAATACCGGAGCTCACGCTAACACTAGCGAAGCAAACAGCTGGCACGCTAATGCTAGCGAAGCTAACAGCCGGCACATCGGAGCACACGCTAACGATGAGACGACGAGGAAAACAGCCACGAGCAACGCGGCTAGCAAACACGACCCAGACTGAGCTAACGGCTAACAGCGAAGAGACTACCATGCGCCGAGGAGAACGTCGCGGTAGCCGACACAGAAGGTACAAGACCAGCGTGAACATGCCGGCTATTGAGAAGGCTAGTGGTACAGCTAGCGAGGCTTCACCAAGGCCACAGGACTGTGGTAAGAACCGGCAGACTAGGCCTAATCCAAAAACAAACTGCCCCAAAACTGTTGGAAAGAAAAATGCTAACCTCACACAGAAAACAGACTGCATACTGATTGGAGATTCCACAACAAGGTATGTGGAGATGGCAAACACAGAAAATATATGTCTAGACAACACATCTGTGAAAGAGCTGGCCGAAAGACTTCCAACACTCATCGGGCCAGACATACCAAAAATTGTCATTCACTCTGGATCGTTTGACATCCTGCGAAGGAAAACGGGCACAGAGACATTGAAAGAGGATTTCACTTGTTTAATGAACACACTAGACAAATATCAGGATGTATCCATCAGTGGACCAATTGCATGCTATCGCAGAGGACAAGAAGCCTTTAGTCGACTCCTAAATTTTAATTCATGGTTAGAATCTGCCTGTCTTACACACGGACTGAATTTCATTGACAATTTTAATGTGTTCTGGAATAATCCTGAACGCTTTCAGAGGAATGGATTCTTCCCAAACCGCCTTGGTTCGAGGCTTCTAGCAGCAAACCTACGTCATGCCTTAGTGACTTCCAAGGGCATCAAACTCATGATACAAGCACGAGCACAAGGCGTCCTGTCCCCAGACAAGGCCATCATGGCCACCAGCAACCCGCTTGATCAAATGTCTCCGAGAGAGCTAATCAAATCAGCTCATCATGCTGAACAGCATATGGGACCCAACAACGCACTAGAGGAGATGGACAGTCTGCTAGCACCAAAAAGGGTATTAAATGAATAGTACAAACACCATGCCATCTTTCAAAACATACCGGTAATCTTAACCAGCCAATGGCATGGTAAAACCTATAAAAGATATACACCATCAATGCGTTCACCTGCTATTAACCTCAAAGCCATCAAGGTCAAGCCAAAGCAGACCTCCTCTAAAGAAGTCCAACAAATAAAATTAGCCCTCCTAAATGTCAGATCACTGAATAATAAAACATTTTTAGTAAATGATCTGATTAAAGAAAATAACTTAGATTGCATCTGCCTAGTAGAGACATGGCTCAATAATGACATAGCTACATCAATAATGATAGAGGCTTCTCCACCAGACTATAATTTTTATCAAATACCCAGAAAAAATAGAAGGGGGGGGGGAGTTGCAGCCATTTTCTCCTCAAAACTCTTGTTTAGAATCACGGAACTAGGCGAGTTCATGTCGATGGAATATCTTGCCATTGAGCTCAAAACAGAATCAACCATTATCGTCACAATATACCGACCGCCCAGACACTCACCAATATTTATACAGGAGCTCTCTGAACTGATCTCATTATGTGTTACCGGATATGATAAGGTGATCCTAAATGGAGACTTGAACATCCATTTTAATAAGAAAACAGACTCCAAAACTATAGAGCTAGAAAATCTACTGGATAGCTTTGATCTAACACAACATATAACAAATGCAACCCACAAGCTTGGAAATACATTAGACTTAGTTATAACAACAACTGGGCTAAGCGTAAAAAATGTCTCTAACTGAATTACCTGTGTCCGACCATCACTGTATATTTTTTGATACTCAAATAACCCTTACTAAAACAAAAAAAGAAATCATAGTTCAAAAGAGGCTCCTAAACGACAAGGCTGAATCAAAGTTCATTAATCTTATCAGACTACATGAACCACACAATCATGACAGCTCTCTAAATGAAATGGTAGAAAATCTCAATGATGCACTGTCATCTGTATTAGATTCTGTCGCCCCACTAAAATGAAAAAGAAAAAAACCAGAGCCTCGCCCTGGCTGAACTATAATGCGGTCAACAAAGAAAAAAGGAAATGTCGTGCAGCAGAGCGAAAATGGAGAAAAAAAAACACCATATGCTGTGATATATACAAAGATGCTTTAACTGCTTATAATAAAACCATCCGCTTAGCAAGGAAAGACTACTTCTCTAAAATCATTACAGAAAACGCTGGAAACTCCAGAATCCTTTTTTCCACTATTAATCTACTACTCAACATTGCCCCTACACCTCCTCAGTCATCAGCGGTTAAGTGTGAAGAACTTGCACTATTCTTTAACAACAAAATAACCTTGATCAGGGCCAGCATTACTCATGATGGAAATAAAGCTGATTGCAGCAAACCGTGCAATGTAACCATGAGAAGTTTCACATGCATCACATTAGATGTACTCTGCAAAACTGTCTCAGAATGTAACTCCTCCACCTTAGACATTGACCCTATACCTACAGCTTTCTTCAAACGGGTGTTTAATAGTGTTTCAAGCCCTGTGCTAGATATCATAAACACTTCCCTTAGAACTGGTATTTTCCCAGATGCCTTTAAAACAGCAGTTGTAAAGCCATTACTAAAAAAAACTAACTTGGATAGTAATGAAATGGCAAATTATCGTCCAATATCCAACCTACCATTCATTAGCAAAGTACTTGAAAAGATAGTTTCAGTTCAAATAAATTCTTTTCTTGAAGAAAACAACATCTTAGAAGAATTTCAGTCGGGATTCAGAAAATATCATAGCACTGAAACTGCCCTCACCAAAATAATCAGTGACCTCAGGCTAAACTCTGATGAGAATAAGACCTCCATCCTTATCCTGCTAGATCTCAGTGCAACATTTGATACAATCGATCACGATATTCTAATCGATCATCTTGAAAACCTTGTCGGTTTCTCAGAACATGTGCTAGGCTGGTTCAAAACATACATCAGAGGGAGGAAATTCTATGTTAGACTAGGAGAGCACATGTCTGATATATACGACAACAACTATGGAGTTGCACAAGGGAGTTGCTTATGTCCTTTACTCTTCTCCCTTTACATGTTACCGCTGGGTAATATCATCAGAGAACATAATGTAGATTTCCATAGCTATGCGGATGATACACAACTGTACATATCTGCTGAACCAAATGATACAGCGATTAGCTCCATTACAGACTGCTTACTGGCAATAAATAAATGGATGAGTAAGAACTTCCTGAAACTAAACGAGAACAAAACTGAAATTCTAATTATCGGCCCCAAAACTAAGAAAGAAACGTTAATAAAGAACCTGGGAAGACTAACCCCTTGGATCAAATCTGAGGTCACTAGTCTCGGGCTTATCATAGATTCAGAACTGAACTTCAATTCTCATATTAGCAAAGTAACGAAAACATCGTTCTTCCATCTCAGAAATATAGCAAAAGTACGACCATTTATTAATCAGAACGATGCTGAGAAGCTAATTCATGCATTCATATCTAGCCGGTTAGACTACTGTAATGCACTTTTCACAGGTCTCCCTAAGAAAACCACAGAGAGGCTTCAGCTTATCCAAAACTCCGCAGCCCGACTGCTAACTAGAACCAAAAGGAGAGCGCACATTAGTCCAGTCTTAGCTGCTTTACACTGGCTTCCTGTAACATTTAGAATTGACTTTAAGGTCCTTCTCCTTACATACAAAGCTCTAAATGGACAGGGACCTAGCTACATCACCAACACTCTAATAAATTACAAACCAGCAAGAACACTGCGATCATCAGCTGCTGGACTACTAGAGGCTCCCAGAAACAGTCAAGAGGATCGGTAATGCAGCCTTTATCAACTATGCCCCAAAACTGTGGAACAAACTACCCCAAAACATCAGGGAAGCCATCTCGCTAGACATCTTTAAAAGACAGCTTAAAACCTATCTCTTTGCTCAGGCATTTCAATGAAACATCAGGGATATCCTGACACAAATGGTACTTACCTGCACTATTCTTACCCTGCCTACTTTTATCCACTGCCTGTGTCGGTTCTATGCTGTATGCACTGTAATTTTAAGACTTCTTACTGATGCACTGCTGTTGTATGTTAAATACCCTGTTGTATGTCCGTTCTATTTTATAATTTTTAGACTATTTTTAAACTGAATCATTCTAAACTATTTTTATTATTTGTATTACTGAAAACTGTAAGCAGAGAGCCTATTGGGATGCTAGATCCTAATGTGAAACACTGTGATTTACCATACCTTGCTACCTGTCTATCTTTTTTATGCTTGCTTATGCCTGTATTTTTTTACTGTTGTGAAGCACTTTGAACTGCAACCTCTGTATGAAAAGTGCTATACAAATAAAGTTATTATTATTATAGTAGCGAACAAGGTGAGTGAACCAAGGTACAAGAAGACCAGGACCAGGTGGAACTGGGCCCGCAACTCAGAGAGAAGAGGGGCGGAACAGGAGCTGTCTGAATCATCGGACAGTACTCTAGAGATGGATCTTCATCCCACAGATCCTAGAGTGCAGCCCGAAGCCGTAAAATGGGAGCTCTACTCACCCTTCCTACTAAACTACAGCCCACCATTGGCCCCAAGTTATAGCCCAACCAAGGGATGGCTGACAAGAAACCCAGAATAAGATAAGATGGAGAAAAGTGTGATTGGTCTAGGAGAACTGTGGACTCCTTCCTCAGACCTGATCAGGGCCAATCCTTCCAACCCTTCCAGAGAAGAAGTGGGACCTCGTTCAAGGTTGGTGTGATGTAAGCCTGATACCATTCGAAGAACCACCAGAGGATACAGAGTGGGCGAGACGGCGTTGGAAATGCTGATACGAGAGATGGAAGAGGGGATCCTGGAGATGGAGCAGGCCCAGGGAGACCAAGCAGAAGGAAAAGCAGGTCAAGATGATTGATTCAGCGCCACCGATCCTGGGGATCCAGGAAGGGCTGGAGAATGACGAGATTCCAGAAGATATACTGGAAATACATGCCCCAGATTATGAGATTCCAGAAGATATACTGGAAATACACGCCCCAGATTATGAGATTCCAGAAGATATACTGGAAAGGACTGGTGCTGAATACAAAGTAGGTACCAAGAAGAATAAATGCAACAAACACAAGTAGCCTCCAGAGGGCGATGAAGGGAGCGAATATTAATAATCAATGTCAAGTATGACTGAAATGAAATAGATTTATTATAATCAACATACACAGAAACATGATTATAAATTTATTATAATCAGCATACACAAAACATGATTATAATAAAGACAAAACCGTATCTACAAGGGAAGTGTGATACTGAAGGAAAAATAAATGAATAAAGTGTACAGTGTGTAACATGATTCAAGCAGGCAGGTTGTGACTGAGTAGGGCCGTAACTGCATGGAAAGAATGACTCATGCTGGAAATGGCCCACAGAAAAAGGGACTTATGCTGTGTCTGGGCAAGAACAGATGGGAGGTCGTAAAGGAACGTTCTAGTAAGATTGGTCAGAACTAAAAAAGAGAGTTATTGGTTGAGCAGATAAAGGAGGGAGGACCAGGCGGATCGGAAGGCCTATATAAAGGGCTGTTTTACTAGTTTTAGGCAGAGCGCTGGGATCGGCTCTCAGGGTAAGTTGTCCTCTGCCTGAACCAACCAGATGAGGATCGGAGGATTGCTCCACGCACTACGGAGACTTCGAGGGGATCGTTAGCAGCTCCGTCAAGTACCGAAGTGAGTATACAAGGCTCCATTGGTCAGGATTGAGCGCTGCGGGTCGAACTGAGTGCGTTCACAGCTTACTTTCCCATCTTGTTTCAAGTCAGGATTGTGGGCACGGGGAGGCACTCTCGACCCAGGTAAACCCTCGGAGTCCCTAGCTGAGTGCCAGGCTATAATTCTCCTCTGGTCCATCGCTCTCCCTGCTCGACCGAGGGCATTGGCCCACGGTCAGACTCCCTGTACTGGGCATCGGGCTTATTGGTGGAATACATCATCTGAGCTGGATAAGGGGAGGTAAGGTCGATCTGATCGGTCTACTAAACTCCCCCAGAATGGTTATATACTCAGTCACAGTTTTATGATTTTAATTTGTTTACTATATTTTCTTATTTAATTTGAACTAAGTTGTTTTCTCTGTTTTCTTATTAATTTGAACTGTGGCTTATTTCCCCATGTGAAAAAATAATTAAGCTTGAATAAAAAATACATCATTGGATTTAAAGAGATTGTGTGGAAATTCTCTCTCTTACCCTGAGAAGGGGGTTTTCTGGAAGGTGGTCGTAAAGGTTTAGGTAGAGTGTGCATTTTAACAGGTTCTCAAAGGTAACTCTTAAGACGAACATTTCCCTGACTGAAAGTATACTCATGGTTAAAGCTTTTACAACACAACATCCCGTCCTCTAGAGTGGACCCTTTGAACGGAGAGCTGCTCAGTAGTCTTGTACAAGGCTAATAACTGGGATTGAACAATAGTTAACCCCTTAACGTCTTAAGCCCAGAGCCCTATTTTCTGAAAATCCGCCTAAAAATACATACCTAAGTAAATGGAAGATTGCTCCACTTCTACAAGGTCCATTTGCATGTTCTTGGTATCTAGGGACATCTATGGATCTCAGGGGATGTATATATTTTTATCTGTTACTAGGCTTGAGTAAATGATAGAATATAGAATATCACGCCTATAAATGACCTTATTATAGCCAAGTCGCACATCTATGGATCGAGCCAAATCTCTTTCCAATGGCAGAGTTCAATCTGGATTTTGTATCACCAGGCATGATCCATAAACCGTGAATGAAATCTACTGTAAGTACAGTTACTTTTTTATAATGGAAACTGCTCCACCATTTTTCATCAGATTGCAACGTGGATTTTTGTTAAACGTTCACAGAAAGGTATACTAGACTAGTAGATAAACTAACTGCGTTCTAATTTATGCCAATAACAGTTCAGTTTTGTGGTAGATAATCCCGAATAATAAGATAAATAAAAAAGTTATTCCACAAATCATTTGATTGACAGGAGCTGGCTTGAGCTGGGTAGTGTAGTTTTTAGGAATTCCAACGCTATTCGAAACCTCTGGGTGTCCTCTCCTCATATGACTACAAACAAAATGGCGTATATTCGCTCGTTTATGAATAAATTTTCCAAAAGAATAGTTCACTAATAACACTAACCTATTGGTAAACAAACGTATTGCTGAAAATATACACTATGACTGCTGTTTAGACATGGTTAGGGTCTTTACTCTTGGCTACATTTGAAAGAAAAACATTATTCCATACAGTCTGTAGATATGGATTTATGACGTGACGTCATTTGCGGTCCGCCGACCGCAAAGAGGTTAAGCCTGAGCAGTCCGGTACCGGTTCGAGATTGATATCACGCCATAAATAGATGAATACAGAACGTATTCATTAATGTTGCGTTTCTTTTTCAAATGTAACCAGAAAAAGCACCTGCCATTTTCTGGTTACTGGTAATTGTATTTTATTATTTCTTTATTTTCTATTGAATCAAATATGTGCTAAATATAGATGCAACAATGCATTTTTAAGTTTTGAAAGATTGCGCCCCTCCCAACTATTCTTTGACATCTGTAAGCTTTGTAACAGGACTCAGTAGGAAATACTGCATGTGGTTTAGAGGGGTGGCTCCTATAGGTAGAGCAGGGCAGGACGCAGAAAGAGACAATATCTCCTCCTGGGTATGAAGATCATCATTTAAACCTGACATCGCTGCAAATTAGGGCAATCTTAACTTTTTTCTAGTTAAAATAAAGGTTTGAAATTAAATTAATTATGATCAATGGTATTCAATATGGTGTGAAATAAGCGACCAACGGCAAAAACAATAATTTTACATCGTGAAACTATATAAATTGTTTACACGCAATGCAAAACGTTTGTATTACTCATAAACTGTTCATTTATATAAACGTTTTTGCATAACTAGAAAACAGTGTTTCTCATCCACAGTCGGACATCGGAGCAAACTGGTCAGCGTATCATCTTGACCAGTGGCAGCTGTTGGTCCATAGAGGGCGCTAGGGCACCGCCAACCCCTGGTGGAAAGTGGTTTGGGATTTTTCTATAATAGTAGATTTTGACTCTAAAAATATTAAAAATCTTTTTTAAATAAATAATAATTACTCATTTTAAATGTTTGGGTTTAACATGCACAATAACGTGTAATATATACAATATAAATCATTGTGCTTTCTGTTCATCCCCTCTCTTCTGGGACACTAGACATCGCCCCAGTCAGTGCAACGCAGCCAATTGAAAAATTACATAGCAAAATAAATGCACCTAGTAACGTAAATTTAGCCAATCAGCATCTTTAAATATGATGCCTAAAGGGCGATTCATTTAGCGCCCCAAGCAGAGTCAGTGTGTTAGGGAGCGGGGACTGACGTGATGACTACAATGATGAACACAATGAATGAAATGAAAATGAATCCAGCAATCAAATGTTGAAATGTATAAAAAATAAAAATACTATCCAAACAAAATGGATTTATGGAGATACATTTTTGGAAAGTTCAAGTCTGAACCACAAAGCTTCTGGAAGGGTTAGCTCGACACGCGACGGCTCTTCCAATTCATACGGAGATGTTCTACTGAGAGTCTCAGCCTCTGTGTTATGACATTATGATATGAAACTGTAATTGTAGTGCTGTCGGACCCGGATACGGGTTGTCTTTTCCCTTTATTTTCTACCGAGTGCTTCGTTTACATGTTAAAATCACAACGATGTTCTTCTGGGGGACGACGCCCACACAGCCCTACAGGGATTTGGTTTACAAACATGTCACCTTTTTCACCTCTTATCAGTTTGCAGGTCTGGTTATATACTGTAGTTACTGAAACTGAGTGAATATGGCACAGCCCCTCCTAGAAAAATTTTCACCAGCCGCCACTGATCTTGACTTGATATTTCAAAAATCTCCTGTTCCAAAGCATTATTGAGCAAAAGCTGAACTATTTCACAAATGATGACCACTCAATAATAGTTTCATACAGGCTAAAACACTGAAGCACACATTTAACAGGACGGACCACCTGCTATCACAAGGCCTCGTTGAGTCATGGTGTCCTACTCAATCAACCCTGCACCACCTGCGGCCAGTCTGTTGTTATTTCATAATTTATTTCCTTTTGTAGCAGGGTGGATTATCCCTGCTTTATGGGAGTGGTTGTACACGGCCACCTGGTAGCGGGATGCAGTAGATTCTAATCTATCTGAACCCCCGTCTTTGGGCCCGGAACGTCGAACTGGAGGGCGTGCAGCAGGAGCGGATGGGGCCCAGGATTTACTAACCTGGGGGGTGGTACTCTGGTCCTCCTCGCCTTCCAGGGCGGTCAGCAGTAGCTCCCCACACACTCTCACTTCCCCCAGTACTTCCGTTAGCCCTCCCACACCTGGTGACTGTTAGTTGACTAAAGATATTGCGCTCCCCCAAAGCAGTACCCTTCCTTGACAACCTGTAGAGACCTTTAACCATGTGAAACGAATAGGGTGGGAAGGGTTAAATATTAATTCTGATAGTCATATATTTACCCAGTCAACAAGGTTAGAATACGGGCTCAGAAGTAGACACACACACCGTGCTCCCATCTACGTCTCCTTTATATAAAGCCGGGTCAAGTAGCAATTACAGATTATAACTTTATGTGGTTCATATGCAGTATAATCACATTAGGCACCGGGTGCTCTCACTCACATTATAGGGGAACGCTATTCCCAACATAGGCACCTAGTGCTCAGTACATTAATTCAAGAGCCCCGCTTTGATTAGGGGAATACCCAGGCACATATCAAGGAGTTCAATGGGAATTCAAGAACATCACCAAGTTATTACAATACAAAAATAAACTACATGTGGGCCCACGTTACCAAATAAAAGACCTAAGCTAAAGCCGGCTTATAATGGTTGGGGTACCCCTAGACGCTGGTTGTTAGCGTTCGCTTCAAATTAATATTGTTTTGGCACACGAAGTACCGCTGTACTTAACCGAGATGGCGGGTCCACTCTCACCACCCCTCGTCCGGGTGACAAGATGGCCATCGGGCGATCCCGCGAGCACAGCCAGCGGGCTGGGGTAGGCAGCAGGGGCAGTGGCTGAACTGGAGGAGCGTGCTGTGTTGTGGCGACCTCTGCTGGAAGAAGAGGTGTCCTCGGCTGCGTCGACGAGACGTCTACTGCGGGGCTGCTGACTGAGCTGGCACGCTCTAAACTGTTTGCTACCTTAAACACAGCTAAACTGTGGGTCTTGGTGGACCCTCCTGCTATCGCCTGTACTGCTAACGCAACGTGGCTGTATGCACCACCGGTCTTCAGCGACGCTCGCCTTGTGGTATACTCAGAGTCACTATAGCCGTTAGCAGCAAGCTAATATACCGCTTCAACTTCTAGGATAACACGTTATTTACTGAAGTTGGTTCTTCTTTCCGTTTCGCTTATTCACACACTTCTCTATCGCTTGTACTTCTAGGATAACCCGTGTTATAGCAAAGTACTTGTTATCTCCCGTTGCTCTTCAACGGGGCTCTTCGAGAGCAAGAGCACACGTCCGCTCACGTTCGAGTTCACTGTCGAAGAGGACTTCCTTCTGTTCCGCCCTCGAGGTAACCATCTCTCACTCGCTGCTCCTTTCTCCTCCGCTCCGCCTGCCACCACTGCCCCCTGCTGGCGACCGCAAACTGGTCCCACTATAGCACACTCAAGGCAGGAATAAAGATGCTTCAATGTCACGTTAATGGTCCATATCGAAGCCGGAGGAAGAAGAGCACCTCGCATCATTAGTCCGGGCGAGATATCAAAAAGGAACACTGTTTATCACGTCTTTGTGCACACAGGGGAAGTAACAGGTTAAGTCAGCACTTCTGAATAAATAGCAGAATATTCAGGATGCTACACTTTGTTGAACCAGACCAGGCTTTAGCTCCACTAATTTCACCTTGCTTAACAACCAGGAAAGAGACCGTAAAAATATAATGTAAGGCTATATGCAATATACATGCAAACAGATTGCAGAATGGGTACAGTACAGTACAGCTCAATACACACAATTGTTAAGGGGATGCAGACCAGAGAAAGACTTTCGTCTTGTATGTATATATTCTCTCCCCACCGTATGTATATTTCTCTCCCACCCACCCACCCCCTCCTAATGTACAGTCTCCTCCCCATCATATGTATATACTCTGTCAGGATCTATGGGTAACAGTACTGTATATTTGCATACCGTATATGTCACAAATTTAACAGTACTAAATACCTGTATGTCATGTATGTCCCTATGTCATAAATGTCATGTATGTTGTGTATGTCATAAATGTCACTATGAATTGAAAAATGGGGGACCCTGATGTAAACAAGACGAAAGTCTTTCTCTGGTCTGCATCCCCTTAACAATTGTGTGTATTGAGCCATACTGTATTGTACCCATTCTGCAATCTGTTAAATAAAGTTTTCATTCATTCATTCATACAAAGTACCGCCTCTGGCCACTAGTTTGTTTGGATGCTAGGAAAGTACCCGGATCAGCACATGCCGACTGCCTGAGCTCGAGTTTCCTCTTTATAATTCTTATTCTTTGAGTTTGCCGCATTCATAGGCGGTATGCGCACCAATTTGTGAGCCCTGTAAAAAGTGGTGTAGTAAAAAAAGATTTGAGTAAATATACAATGAATAAATAAATAATAATAAAGTAAAATGAACTAAACTTCCCACTCAAGCCTCATGTATCCATATATGCTTACAAACGGCAGGACCCAGCTGTTTAATTCCATAGCCTACACGCCCCTCTGGAGGAGAGGACTGATACAAATCAGTTGAGCTTCAATATGAACAATACCAATACAATATGGTGGCCATGTTGTATGCTTTATCGAGTTATCTGATTTTGGATTTGCCTTACTTTGGCAGATGGCAAGCTGCGTCAAAACATGCTGTTATATATAAATATGGTCCTGCAAGAGATGAGATGCAGCCTGGAATCGTTGTTGTGCAAGTGATGCTCTTTGGCCACAAGATGGCAGTATAACATCATACCGCCACAGGTTGACCAGATAGTGATCTATGACTGGTGGTGGTGATGATGATGATGATGGTGGTGGTCATGATGATGATGATGGTGATGATGTGTGGCCAAGTTCAGCTCCAACTCCATAGTGAAGTTTGCAGATGACACAGTGGTGGTGGGGCTGATCTCGGACAACGACGAGAAGGCCTACCGGGAGGTTGATGTACTGGCGCGCTGGTGCCAGGACAACAGCCTGCTCCTGAACATTGGTAAAACCAAGGAGCTGATCGTGGATTATAGGAGAGGACAGCAGGAGACACACACACCACTGATGATTAACGGGGCTACCGTAGACAGGGTGAGCAGCTTCAAGTACCTGGGGGTCCACATCACTGAGGATCTGACATGGTCAACACACATAGACTCAGTCGTAAAAAAGGCGAAGCAGCGCCTCTACCACCTGAGACAGTTAAGGAAGTTCAGAGTATCTGGGAAGATACTCCAGTCCTTCTACTCAGGAGCTGTAGAGCATCTTGACTGGAAACATCACTGCCTGGTATGGAAACAGCACGGCACAGGACAAGAAGGCCCTACAGAGAGTGGTGCGCTCAGCCGAGCGTACCACAGGTATTGCACTACCAACCCTGCAGGTCCTATACAATTTTTTTTTTTGCGAGGCCCCCCTTCCCGCGAGGCCCTTTTTCATCACAGACCTAAAATCTAGTTTTGCTTATATATTTCACATTAGACACGTTTGTAGAATGTGTCTGACTTGTTCCTGCCTCTGCGGCTCTGCAGACTGCAGTGTTCCGGTTTCTGCGGCTTTGCTGCTCTACAGATTTTAGGATAGTGTTTCCGGGCTCTTCTCGGACACACGAGGTACAGGGATCTAATTCAGCGCTATTCAGAGGAGCGAGTGGATGTCTTTTCAAAAGCAGCATGGATCAGAAGAAATTACACCGTGGGCCAAGAAAGTCTCCTTCCAACTTTACCATTGATACTGCGTTATGGTGAGTTCATGCAACCTATTATATTCCCGCCGTGGATCTCTCTCTCTCTCTCTCTCTCTCTCTGGAGCCAAACTGGTCGACTAGCTGTTGTAGTATGGAGTTAGTAGCTAACGGTGTGTGGCCTGGTGTCAGCGCCTGTATTGCTTTTCTCATGTTGTAGTTTCAGTGGTAGCCGCATAGCTTGCTTCTGCGTTAGCTAATGGTTAGCGATAGCCGTGTTAGCCAGTTAGCTGTTTAGTTATGACGTTAGCTGCCGGCTGCGCACGTAACGTTAGTTTGATGCTATCAGTTAGCCTAGGCTAGAGTTAGCTGTTAGCTTGTGCTACGACCATTGACATTAGCCGTGAGAATAGCAGGGGGTTCTGGCACTCTGACTACGACATCATCTTTGACAGAAGATGTAGTCGGGCCTGCACCATGACAAGGCTCCGGCCATAGCATAGCTTATTTTTGTCCCGCCAGCGAGAGGCCTTTCGTCAACGTGGAGACCTGTGTTGCGGCCTTTCGCCCTGCGTTCCTTGGTGCAGGTAAGATGAATGAAAATGTAATGACATTACCCCACTCTTCCTTCCTTCCCCTCCCGAATGTTTTGTTAATAACGATGTTTTTTTCCAGGCAAAACATATGCTACTTCACAACATTTGGAGATACGACATGTGCTGTGTGTGAATGTCTTGGTCGTTTGTGTAGCTTGGGTAGCGTTGGGCCGTTGGCCAAAGCTGTGTGTGGCCTGGTGTCACAGTACCTGGCTAGCCTATTTAGCTGATGTCGGCCATTGGCTCCTTGCTGCTTTGTTTTCTCTGGTATAGACCCTCTTCTCTTTGGATTTAAGTGTTGATCTTTGTCCTTTTGGATCTCTCATACATGCTCTCTCTCTAACACACACACACATGACAAACACACATGCTCTCTCTCTCTCTTTCTAACGCACACAGTCTGCCTATGGCGGCCTTTCTCGATGGCTAGGCTGTGCTCGCTGAGTCTGTACCTAGTCAAGGATCTTCAGTCACAGTGCTCAGGTATTCTGCCACTGTGTACTCTCTGTTTAGGGCCAAATAGCATTTCAATTTCTTTCCAATGTGTCTCTCTCTCTTTGGATTTAAGTGTTGATCTTTGTCCTTTTGGATCTCTCATACATGCTCTCTCTCTAACACACACACACACGACAAACACACATGCTCTCTCTCTCTCTCTCTCTTTCTAACACACACAGTCTGCCTATGGCGGCCTTTCTCGATGGCTAGGCTGTGCTCGCTGAGTCTGTACCTAGTCAAGGATCTTCAGTCACAGTGCTCAGGTATTCTGCCACTGTGTACTCTCTGTTTAGGGCCAAATAGCATTTCAATTTCTTTCCAATGTGTCTCTCTCTCTCTCTCTCTGTACACTGTATATTGACTGTAGAACGGGAGCTCTCTCTCGCTCTCTCTCTTGCTATATGTTGACTGTATCATGCCCAGCCTCAAGCAGCGCTATTATTTAAGAATATGTTGACTATGAAAAAAAAAAAATATATATATATATATATATATATAATTATTTTTATTTTTTTTACCTTTTGGGGGGGGGGGGGGGGGGGGGGCCTCGCGTTTAAATCTCGCACAGGGCCTCGCATTCCTCCCAGGCGGCCCTGCACACACTGTACACGCTCACACACTGGCAGCCACTTTAACATGAGCAAACACACTCATGCTGCACACGCTCACACTTATGGTTAGGGGTGCACCGATATATCGGTCGGGTATCGGTATCTGCCGATAAGTGCCGATAGCAGTCGCAGATAAATACCCATCAATTTGTGTAGCGTCAAAAGGCGAAAAAAAAAATTCACTCGCGACCTACCTGCACAACGCCCGCCGTCCCCCACACACACACACAAGCTACTGCATCAAAGTAACTAACTACTTATGATTAACAAGGCATTCGTTTTGTGGCATTAGCGTTATATAGTTAGTGTTACACGGACAATAACATCAGCATATTATTATTACCCATAGCAGCAAGGCATTACTCCGAGTCCGTTCATTAGCTACCGGGAGATGCAAGACTAACGTTACTGGTGAAAATGTGATTTGCGTTGGAATACTCCTTTGTCAACTTGCTGTACTTTGCTTGCAGGTCTGCAGCCATTATTGCTGCATTATGAATAGCCCCAACTTTAGCCAAGGTAACGTTATGGCTAAACCTTTAACAATAGTTAACGCTAGCTTTCGGTTAGCTGTTCAATGCTATTAATAACACAACTCCCCGTCAACACCCTCTCTCGGGAAGATGGCATTTAAGAAAGTATCTGCTGTTAAAATGAAGTGTTACACGTTCAATAACAAGCATAATTTACCCGAAGATAGCAGTAAACAAGGCATTACTCCGTTAGTCCGTTCATAGCTCGGTTCCATTCCGTTGCTCATTCCGTACCCAACTACACATTCTGCAATCTGTTAATAAAGTTTTCAACCAGACAAATGTATAGAAAGGCTTTGTTTTATTATAACATTTGTTGCAGTAAAATCATTATGTCTCATTTGGTCATGCGTGGAGCGCCGGTCGGCGGGCCGGGCAGCTAACGTAGCTACGTTAAGTGTGTTCTGCTCTCGCAAACAGAACAATGGCGGCATGCCCGGAAGTAAAAAAATGTATAAACGCTTGCCGATTGGTGGTAAGGACAGCAGGAGGTGGGTGCTAGCGGTGTGGCGTAATTGGCCGAATCGACTGTCAATCAAAATGGTTCCATTGCATTGGTTGAAAGCTCTGGTTGAGAGAATAGTATCCCGCTGCAGGCCGCAAGAATGGTTCCATTGCATTGGTTGAAAGCTCTGGTTGAGAAAATAGTATCCCTCTGCAGGCCGCAAGACGATACTGGGAGAGAGATAGTGATACCATAAACATATTTCTTGATGTTTCCTTTTTTTAAGTAAGTAAAGAGGCCTACAAATACAAACATACAAATATACAGTAGTTTCATAAAAAAAAAATTATAATTTTACAAATACTTATATACAAATATACAAATATCGGTATCGGCCGATAGTGTTAGTTGAACAATCGGTATCGGTATCGGCGGCCAATTTTCATATCGGTGCATCCCTACTTATGGTCACTTTACAAAAGGAAAGGTCACTTTAAGAATAGTATAACTTGAGATTGTATAATATAGCATGTACAGAAAGACCCAGTGCCTCATCCGTAGCTAAGAGTGTATTGCACTACCACAGGACCTAGCATGTCCTACCATGCTCTGTAAATAACTCATGTACATATACCGATATGCCCTACTTTGATTACTTGTATTATTGCACAATGTCGTTCTATTGGATTCTATTATATATTACTATTGTATTATGCACATCGTTGCGGGCAAGACCCCCCGCATTTCATTGTATACTTGTATGCCGTGACAAATAAAACTCTTGACTTGAATTGATGATGATGATGATGATGATGATGATGGTGGTGATGATGGTGGTGATGATGATGGTGATGATGATGATGATGATGGTGATGATGATGATGGTGGTGATGGTGATGGTGATGATGATGATGGTGGTGATGATGGTGATGATGGTGATGATGATGATGGTGATGATGATGGTCCTCTGTCACTAGGTCCATTTTACATTCTCTATTTTGTTCTATTTTCTACTCTTTATTGACCTTAAATAAAAGCGCTGTATAACTCATCTAACCATGGCCCTCAGAAGAATAACGCAGATATGACACAGGCTATTGACTCACTCCTGCAGCAAGAGTATATATATATATATATAACGGTAGTGACATCGTCACCTTAAACTTTGATGCCCTGAGGGAGTTTCGAACCCATGGTCTGCCGCACCACGGTTCGACAGCACAGCCCACTATACCAAGAGGTGAATTCACTGCTTTGCAACGTGTCTATGTGTCTTTTAAGGGAGAGAGTAAGTTTAACCCATAGTACCATAGCAGAGCAGACTACAGAGAGTGGCCCGTTCAGCCGAACGCACAATTGGAGGGGGGCTTCCCACTCTCCAGGACATTTACAACAAGTGGTGCAGGGGTAAGGTAAAGATAATTATCAAAGACTCCAGCCACCCAAACAACTGCCTCTTTGAACTGCTGCGGTCAGGCAAGCGATACCGGAGTCTCAAGGCAAGCACAGAGAGACTCAGAAGGAGCTTCTATCCTCAGGCCATCAGAATGCTTAATGACAATAACACTATGTATCCACATGCACACACACTTTAAACAGACAACTCACTGCAGCACCCACTCTACACACTTTAGAACACCTAAACACACTTTATATTTATTGGTAAAGAATTTGCACTACAACCCATATTAAACCGAATATATATATTTATTACTTGAGATATATTGTATAATATTTGTATATCGTCTGATATCCCTTGTATATTCTTTGTACATATACACGGAATATCCCTTGCTCAATAACCCTTACTGTAAATTGTACCTAAATTGTACCTCATCCCATTTCTGCTTTGCACTGTATAGTATATTGTATATTAGTATATTGTATTGTAACTCAGTTACTTCTACTCTGCATGTTCCGGTGTGTGTGCTAAACTAACCGCTGTGTGTACCACTAAAAACATTGAGTGTCGTTGCATGCCGAATAAAGACCTCTGCAACAGGTCCTGCATTATTATTATTATTATTATTATTATTATTATTATTATTGTACATTGTATATATGTATATACTGAACACTTTTGTCCATGTACTTGACTTGTATTTTATACTTGCTATACTTATTTTATACTTTTTTTTTTGATCCACTTTTTCTCCATTTTCTATATTTTCTCCCATCCCATTTTCGTATCGTCCAATTCAACCCTCCCCTGTCACGGACGCTGTTTCTTGCCTCCCACAAGCCGACTGCAATGTGGACTAAGTCATACATAGCACAAGTCCCCTCCGGTACTTGAGGTAACAGCAGTCGCATCTTTTCACCTGCGCAGCTCGATCTCTCAGTGGCGAGGAGTAACGCGTGGGAGGCTCACGCTGTCTCCGACACTTCCTGATTCTACTGCGCAGGCGCACCAACCGACCTGTAGGAGTCGCTGTCCACAACGCCCGATCCCCACCCATCAGCTTCCCACCCCCTAATACTGCCAATTGTATTAGTATGAACGACCAGCCAAGCTGATAGCAATGCGGAGAGCTGGGCTCGAACCCAGCGTCTCCTGCATTGGTGGTGAGCGCCTTGCCCACTGCACCACCTAGCCGCCTGCCTTATCTCTTATCTCTTAAAAGAAAGGTCTTTAAGCTTTGAACAGTGAATACCACGATCACAACACCAGAGGGAGCTCCACAAATCATGTTAAACCCAGATTCGGCTCAAATAAGGGACTAAACACGTTTCGCAATTATGCCACATCAATGTGGAACGCCCTACCCAAAGCTGTAAAGGAATGTGGATCACTACCCACTTTCAAAACCTCTCTCAAGGGACACCCACGGGAGACTGCTATTCAACACTGGCCCCTGTAAATATCCTAACCCAACCCCCTCCAATGTACAGTCATTTACCTAGTATGGTTTTGTCAATAGTCCAATGTACAATTTTGTTTGTTTGTACAGTGTCTCCCCCCCCCCCCCCTCAATGTACAGTTTTGCTTGTTTATACAGTGTGCCCCCCCCCCCCCCCACCTCCAATGTAGATTACCCAGTATGGTTGTCAATATCCCAGTGTACCCAACCCCCCCCACCCAACCTCCTCCAATGTACAGTTTCTACGTCAAATGTATATACTCCCTTTTCCTGACTCCTTCTGTATCACAAACAGTACTGTATTTGCAAATCTGGTATGTCATAAATGTATAGATGTAGCAGTACTGACTATCTGTATGTCATGTATGTCATATATGTCCTGATGAATTGAAAATGGGGGACCCTGATGTAAACAAGACGAAAGTCTTTCTCTGGTCTGCATCCCCTTAACAATTGTGTGTATTGAGCTGTACTGTATTGTACCCATTCTGCAATCTGTTAATAAAGTTTTCAATCAATCAATCAGGATGCAGACCTGAGAAAGACTTTCGTCTTGTTTCCATCAGGGTCCTCCATTTTCAATTCATCATATCTATATCTATCTATTGACTCGTGTCAATCTTCCATGTTTTCGCTATAGTGTCTGCCTTATGTCTCTGATCTGGTTGAGTTTATTTTCTAGACTATGTTTACATGAATTTCATTCATGTATGTTTATGGACAATGGGATGGGAGTGGAACTTTGTACAAGCCCTTTTTTAAATAATGTGCTAAATAAATAAACTAAAACTAGGCGTGTGTGCATGTGTGGGTGGGGTATTATATTGATTATAATCATATTTATATGAATTCTTACCGTATATATATATATATCAATATCTGTCTGTACATCTTTACACATGATTGATTGATTGAAAAGTTTATTGCAGATTGCATAATGGGTACAGTACAGTACAGCTCAATACATACAATTGTTAAGGGATGCAGACCAGAGAAAGACTTTCGTCTTGTTTACATCAGGGTCCCCCATTTTCAATTCATCATAACATATATGACATACAGATAGACAGTACTGCTACATCTATACATTTATGACATACCAGATTTGCAAATACAGTACTGTTTGTGATACAAAAAGTCCAGAAAAAGAGTGTATATACATTTGACGTAGAAACTGTACATTGGAGGAGGTTGGGTAGGTGGGGTGGGGTTGGGTGGGTGGGGGGGCTGTACATTGGGGGTGGGGGGGGGGGTTGGGTAGGGGGGGGGGCACTGTACACTGTACATTGGAATACTGACAAAGCCTTACTTGGTAATTTACTGTACAACTGGGTTAGGACATTTGTAGGGGCCAGTTTCGAATTGCAGTCTCCCGTAGGTGTTCTTTGAGAGTGTTTTTGAAAGTGGGTAGTGATTCACATTCCTTTACAGCTTTGGGTAGGGTGTTCCACATTGCTGTGGCATAATTGCAAAACGTGTTTAGTCCCTTGTTTGAGCCGAATTTGGGTTTAACATGATTTGTGGAGCTCCCTCTGGTGTTGTGGTCGTGGTATTCACTGACCTTTGGGAAGTATTTTGACATGTACATGGGTACCTTGGTCGTGTAGTGTATCTTGTAGACCAGGCCCATTGCAAGTTGCTGTACTCTGTCGTCTACTCTAAGCCATCCTAGGTTGTCAAAGTGGGCAGGGGTGAGGTGGGTTCTAGGAGTCAGGTCAAGCAGTAGTCTGACTAGTTTGTTTTGTGATGTTTGTAATCTTGTTTTTAGCGCCTTTGAGGTGCTTTGGTACCATGAGGTGCAAGCATAGTCGTAGTACCCTTGAATGAGTGCTCCTGCCAGAGTCTTCAGGGTATTCTTGTTTACCAGCGAGGAGATCCGGTACAAGAATCGAGTTCGTTGGTTGACTTTTTTTATTACATTGGATGCCATTTTGTCACAGGAAAGATTAGGTCATGCTGGCGTTGTTGAAAAGTAGCGTCCTCTGAATGAACCTCTTTTTTGCTGGTGGTGTTCCATTCATCTTGCAGTTTCGAGTAACTCAAGGCTGGTCTCAGAGCCACGTTTATACTGTACCTGCCAGGTGATGGGCCCGACCCCCACTCATGCCACTCCAAAGGCACCAATTTGCATCCCTATGGGTGAAGCTCGTTGTCCAGAATGTACGGAATGTAGACGGTATCGATTGGCTCAGGCTGCCTGACTGCCTGTTATACACAGGACTGCTCGAACGTTTTTTGTTCTCCCCTCCAAATCAAATTAAATGATTTTCCAAAATAATCTCGCGGTCTACTTGAAACCAGCGCGCAATCGACTGGTTGGGCACCACTGGCATAGGGACATAGAAGAAAAACTGCACATTGTATAGGAGTGTACATAGGATCCAGTGCCTTTAAGCAATTTATTAACATGTCTATTTACCATGTCTATTCTAGTTATCTTTTTATTATTACTATTACTACTCCACTAAAATGTATTATAACAGAGTGTTATTATAAAGTGTTAACGACTTCTGAGTTAAGTCCTGCATTATTATATTATATTATTATTATTATTATTATTCATAACTCCAGACAGGTCTGAAGAACCCTAATTATACACATGTCAAAACGTTCCTTTGTCTTCAGAAACAACAATGACACACTTGATAATCAAATACATCCAAGTAGAGATGGTCCAGCATGACACACACACGCACGCACACAAAGTTCATTGCACCAATTGTCCTCCGTCTACTTTGAGACATAACCCTAAAAGTATCCAACATTGTCCTCCAAGTCTCCAGTGTCTCCACTGTTTGAAGGACCCACTTGTCCGTCTTCCACAGGGATTTAAGTTTGTTTCTTGGTGTATCTTGTCCGTCTTCCACAGGGATTTATGCTTGTTTCTTGGTGTATCGAGGCAACAGCTGAGTCCTCACAAACTGGACGAGCTGGGTCTCTGTCAGGAGGACGGTGAGGAGGATAGAGGAAAATAGTCTACGAACAGGTCGAAAAGTACCTAGCGGAAAAAAATCTAATCTACGAATTCCAATCTGGCTTCAGAACATCCCACTCCACTGACACATGCCTTCTCTATTTGAATGACCACATCAAACAAGAGGTGGACGCAGGCAAATACTGCGGCATGGTCATGCTGGACCTACAAAAGGCCTTTGACACGGTCAATCACTCCATTCTGATTGACAAGCTAAAAGCAATTGGTTTTGATAGTCTATCAGTGAGCTGGATGCAATCCTACCTTGAGGGCAGGGAACAGATGGTGGAGGTAAACGGTACCCTATCCCCCCCTCTCACAGTGAGCTGTGGTGTTCCACAAGGAAGCATACTAGGACCGCTACTGTTCCTAATTTATGCAAATGACATGTCGTCAGCTTGTGACTGCAACTTGTTCCTGTTTGCGGACGACTCAGCCCTGCTGGTCTCTGACAAGAACAAGTTACAGGTTGAAAAAACCCTCAGCTCTGAACTAGGCAGAATCTGCATATGGCTCGCTGATAACAAACTATCATTACACATGGGCAAAACAGAGTCCATTCTCTTCGGTTCAAATAACAAACTCAGCAAGACCGACGGCTTCTCAGTTACAGTGGGTGACAATATTGTCACAAGGAAAGATGAAATTACCTACCTGGGTTCCATCCTAGAGGCTAATCTCTCCTGTGACAAAATGGCATCCAATGTAATAAAAAAAGTCAACCAACGAACTCGATTCTTGTACCGGATCTCCTCTCTGGTAAACAAGAATACCCTGAAGACTCTGGCAGGAGCACTCATTCAGGGGTACTACGACTATGCTTGCACCTCATGGTACCAAAGCACCTCAAAGGCGCTAAAAACAAAATTACAAACATCTCAAAACAAACTGGTCAGACTACTGCTTGACCTTACTCCTAGAACCCACCTCACCCCTGCCCACTTTGACAACCTAGGATGGCTTAGAGTAGATGACAGAGTACAGCAACTTGCAATGGGCCTGGTCTACAAGATACACTACACGACCAAGGTACCCATGTACATGGCAAAATACTTCCCAAAGGTCAGTGAATACCACGATCACAACACCAGAGGGAGCTCCACAAATCATGTTAAACCCAGATTCGGCTCAAATAAGGGACTAAACACGTTTCGCAATTATGCCACATCAATGTGGAACGCCCTACCCAAAGCTGTAAAGGAATGTGGATCACTACCCACTTTCAAAACCTCTCTCAAGAGACACCTACGGGAGACTGCAATGCAACACTGGCCCCTGTAAATATCCTAACCCAACCCCCTCCAATGTACAGTCATTTACCTAGTATGGTCTTGTCAATAGTCCAATGTACAATTTTGTTTGTTTGTACAGAGTCCCCCCCCCCCCCTCAATGTACAGTTTTGCTTGTTTATACAATGTGCCCCCCCCCCCCCCCCACCCCACCTCCAATGTAAATTACCCAGTATGGTTGTCAATATCCCAGTGTACCCAACCCCCCCCCACCCAACCTCCTCCAATGTACAGTTTCTACGTCAAATGTATATACTCCCTTTTCTTGACTCCTTCTGTATCACAAACAGTACTGTATTTGCAAATCTGGTATGTCATAAATGTATAGATGTAGCAGTACTGGACTATCTGTATGTCATGTATGTCATATATGTCCTGATGAATTGAAAATGGGGGACCCTGGTAAACAAGACGAAAGTCTTTCTCTGGTCTGCATCCCCTTAACAATTGTGTGTATTGAGCTGTACTGTATTGTACCCATTCTGCAATCTGTTAATAAAGTTTTCAATCAATCAATCAATCAATCAATCAATCAATCAATCAATTCAATCAATCAATCAGGACACAGAGGAGACACACCGCACCCACAGCCACGTGGACCAGTCTCAGCAGCCACCCACTGTCGCAACAGAACAGACCCTGAGACAGGAGACAGAGAGGAGACAGGAGACGTACAGGAGACAGGAGACAGAGACAGGAGACAGAGTAGAGACAGGAGACAGAGACAGAGTAGAGACAGAGACAGAGTAGAGACAGGAGACAGAGTAGAGACAGGAGACAGAGAGGAGACAGGAGACGTACAGGAGACAGAGACAGGAGACAGGAGACAGAGTAGAGACAGGAGACAGAGACAGAGTAGAGACAGGAGACAGAGAGGAGACAGGAGACGTACAGGAGACAGGAGACAGAGACAGGAGACAGGAGAGAGAGTAGAGACAGGAGACAGAGACAGAGTAGAGACAGAGTAGAGACAGAGTAGAGACAGGAGACAGAGACAGAGTAGAGACAGGAGACAGAGACAGAGTAGAGACAGAGACATGAGACAGAGACATGAGACAGAGACATGAGACAGAGACAGGAGACAGAGAGGAGACAGGAGACGTACAGGAGACAGAGTAGAGACAGAGACAGGAGACAGGAGAGAGAGTAGAGACAGGAGACAGAGTAGAGACAGGAGAGAGAGACAGAGACAGGAGACAGGAGAGAGAGTAGAGACAGGAGACAGAGACAGAGTAGAGACAGAGTAGAGACAGAGACAGAGTAGAGACAGAGTAGAGACAGGAGACAGAGACAGAGTAGAGACAGAGACATGAGACAGAGACAAGAGACAGAGACAAGAGACAAGAGACAGGAGACAGGAAGAAAATCGTCAATCAATCTCTAGCATATATGATGAAGATGGCTCTTTGATTTGTGATCAACTTCAAATCAATCAAGCATTCACAAAATGTTATAGCACACTGTATAAATCAGAATGTTGTACGAGTGAAGAGGAAATGGAAAACATTTTCAGAGATATAAATCTCCCAACCCTCTCTGAAGAAGAAAGGGAATCACTGGATGCACCTATCCTGGAAAATTAAATTAAATCGGCTATCAAATCCCTCTCAGCCGGTAAAACGCTGGGTGATGATGGCTATACAAGTACATTTCTTAAGTGTTTCCAAGTCACTCTTACACTATTTCTAATATTGCTGTTTAATGATATAGTGGCCAATCAATCCATGTCGCTAACCATGCGGCAAGCTACTTTTTCATTGATTCAAAAACCTGGCAAGGATCACTTGCAAATGCGTAATTTCAGACCTTTGAGTATTTTAAATAATGATTATAAGCTGTTTGCGAAGGTCCTTGCAGGGCGATTGGAAAATGTTATAGCCTCATTGATTCATATTGATCAGGCTGGCTTTGTACAGGGTCGCCTAGCTGCAAATAACATGAGGAGGCTAATGCATGTCATGTCAAGGGCGGGGGCCTCCCAGCATCCAGCGATGGCAATATCGCTGGATGCTGAGAAAGCCTTTGATCGAGTGGAGTGGAAATATCTGTTTTATGTACTTACTAAATACTGTTTTGGACCGGTTCTCATGAACTGGATAAAGGCACTTTACCATGAACCGGTTACGTCAGTCAGAACAAATGGTATAAGGTCTAATCCATTCCATCTCCATCGATCTACCCGCCAAGGATGTCCGGTTTCACCGCACATTTTTATTCTTTCCCTCGAACCACTTGCCTGTGCTATACGTGCTCATAAGGAAATCAGTGGTATTCGTATTGGTAGTTGTGAGTATAAGGCCAGCCTGTTTGCTGATGACATATTATTAACACTAACAAATCCTAGCCATTCCATCTCTCAAGTGCTAAAGCTTATAGATACATTTGGTAATTCTTCGGGCTATAAAGTGAATTATAGTAAAAGTGAAGTTATTCCACTTAACAACCTAACTTTTCAATCACATCTGGGTTCTGCTCCTTTCAATTGGAAGCCAAAAGGAATTAAATACCTGGGAATTAAAATCCGATCTCCCATTGAAAAAAATGTTGAGGGGGCGGCTAGGTGGCGCAGTGGGCAAGGTGCTCGCCACCAACGCAGGAGATGCAGGGTTCTAGCCCAGCTCTCGGCGTTGCTACCAGCTTGGCTGGTCGTTCATACTATTACAATTGGCAGTATTAGGGGGTGGGAAGCTGGTGGGTGGGGATCGGACGTTGCTGACAGCGCCTCCTACAGGTCGGTTGGTGCGCCTGCGCAGCAGAATCAGGAAGCAACGGGGGCGGCGTGTCCCTCCCACGCAGACCCCCGACGCTGAGAGATCGCGCTGTGCAGGTGAAAAGATGCGACGGCTGCCTCCTCGAGTACCGGAGGGGACACGTGATGCAAGGCTTGGTCCACATTGCAGCCGACCAGTGGGAGGCATGGCCTAACAGCGTTCGAGACAGGGGAGGGGAGAATTGGACAATACGGAAATTGGGGACGGGAGAAAAATAGAAAATGGGGAGAAAAAGTAGATAAAAAAAAAAGAAAAGAAAAAAATGGTTGAGGTAAATACATCGGACCTTTTAAAGAAAATAAAGGAGGACATCAAAAGATGGACAGTCTTGCCTTTATCCCTAGGGGGCAGATCTGATATTATAAAAATGAATTTGTTACCAAGGCTAGCTTTTTTGATGTCCTCTATACCGTTAAAGTTCCCTCCTAGTTGGTTCAAAGAAATAAACAAACTATTTTCTGGCTTCCTATGGAACAACAGAAAACCTAGAATCAGCCATAACAAACTTATAAAACTGAGAAGTAGTGGAGGAATAGGACTACCAGATATCCACCAGTATTACATAGCATATAACTCAAGATACCCCTTGCAGTGGGCTTACAATAGTGTGAGACAGATTGGCAGCTGGGAATGGCTTGAAGAACAAATTATAGAAGAACATAACAAAGATCTATCTCTTTCAATGTTTTTTTTTATCTACTTTTTCTCCCCATTTTTTCTATTTTTCTCCCGTCCCCAATTCCGTATTGTCCAATTCTCCCCTCCCCTGTCTCGAACGCTGTTAGGCCACGCCTCCCACTGGCCGGCTGCAATGTGGACCAAGCCTTGCATCACGTGTCCCCTCCGGTACTCGAGGAGGCAGCCGTCGCATCTTTCCACCTGCACAGCGCCATGTCTCAGCGTCGGGGGTCTGCGTGGGAGGGCCCCCTAACCCTGACCCCTGACCCTGAAGACACAGACCTCAGAGAGGGTGGTGAGGAGGGCCCCCTAACCCTGACCCCTGACCCTGAAGACACAGACCTCAGAGAGGGCGGTGAGGAGGGCCCCCTGACCCCTGACCCTGAAGACACAGACCTCAGAGAGGGTGGTGAGGAGGGCCCCCTGACCCCTGACCCTGAAGACACAGACCTCAGAGAGGGTGGTGAGGAGGGCCCCCCTGACCCCTGACCCTGAAGACACAGACCTCAGAGAGGGTGGTGAGGAGGGCCCCCTGACCCCTGACCCTGAAGACACAGACCTCAGAGAGGGTGGTGAGGAGGGCCCCCCTAACCCTGACCCCTGACCCTGAAGACACAGACCTCAGAGAGGGTGGTGAGGAGGGCCCCCTGACCCCTGACCCTGAAGACACAGACCTCAGAGAGGGTGGTGAGGAGGGCCCCCTAACCCTGACCCCTGACCCTGAAGACACAGACCTCAGAGAGGGTGGTGAGGAGAGGCCCCCCTGACCCCTGACCCCTGACCCTGAAGACACAGACCCTCAGAGAGGGTGGTGAGGAGGGCCCCCTAACCCTGACCCCTGACCCTGAAGACACAGACCTCAGAGAGGGTGGTGAGGAGGGCCCCCTGACCCCTGACCCCTGACCCTGAAGACACAGACCTCAGAGAGGGTGGTGAGGAGGGCCCCCTGACCCCTGACCCTGAAGACACAGACCTCAGAGAGGGTGGTGAGGAGGGCCCCATGACCCCTGACCCCTGACCCTGAAGACACAGACCTCAGAGAGGGCGGTGAGAGAGGGCCCCCTGACCCCTGACCCTGAAGACACAGACCTCAGAGAGGGTGGTGAGGAGGGCCCCCTGACCCCTGACCCTGAAGACACAGACCTCAGAGAGGGCGGTGAGGAGGGCCCCCTGACCCCTGACCCCTGACCCTGAAGACACAGACCTCAGAGAGGGTGGTGAGGAGGGCCCCCTGACCCCTGACCCCTGACCCTGAAGACACAGACCTCAGAGAGGGTGGTGAGGAGGGCCCCCCTGACCCCTGACCCTGAAGACACAGACCTCAGAGAGGGTGGTGAGGAGGGCCCCCTGACCCCTGACCCCTGACCCTGAAGACACAGACCTCAGAGAGGGCGGTGAGGAGGGCCCCCTAACCCTGACCCCTGACCCTGAAGACACAGACCTCAGAGAGGGTGGTGAGGAGGGCCCCCCTAACCCTGACCCCTGACCCTGAAGACACAGACCTCAGAGAGGGCGGTGAGGAGGGCCCCCTGACCCCTGACCCCTGACCCTGAAGACACAGACCTCAGAGAGGGTGGTGAGGAGGGCCCCCTGACCCCTGACCCTGAAGACACAGACCTCAGAGAGGGCGGTGAGGAGGGCCCCCTGACCCCTGACCCTGAAGACACAGACCTCAGAGAGGGTGGTGAGGAGGGCCCCCTGACCCCTGACCCTGAAGACACAGACCTCAGAGAGGTGGTGAGGAGGGCCCCCTGACCCCTGACCCTGAAGACACAGACCTCAGAGAGGGTGGTGAGGAGGGCCCCCTGACCCCTGACCCTGAAGACACAGACCTCAGAGAGGGTGGTGAGGAGGGCCCCCTGACCCCTGACCCTGAAGACAGACCTCAGAGAGGGTGGTGAGGAGGGCCCCCTGACCCCTGACCCTGAAGACACAGACCTCAGAGAGGGCGGTGAGGAGGGCCCCCTGACCCCTGACCCTGAAGACACAGACCTCAGAGAGGGTGGTGAGGAGGGCCCCCTAACCCTGACCCCTGACCCTGAAGACACAGACCTCAGAGAGGGTGGTGAGGAGGGCCCCCTGACCCCTGACCCTGAAGACACAGACCTCAGAGAGGGTGGTGAGGAGGGCCCCCTGACCCCTGACCCTGAAGACACAGACCTCAGAGAGGGCGGTGAGGAGGGCCCCCTGACCCCTGACCCCTGACCCTGAAGACACAGACCTCAGAGAGGGTGGTGAGGAGGGCCCCCTGACCCCTGACCCCTGACCCTGAAGACACAGACCTCAGAGAGGGTGGTGAGGAGGGCCCCCTGACCCCTGACCCTGAAGACACAGACCTCAGAGAGGGGTGGTGAGGAGGGCCCCCTGACCCCTGACCCTGAAGACACAGACCTCAGAGAGGGCGGTGAGGAGGGCCCCCTGACCCCTGACCCTGAAGACACAGACCTCAGAGAGGGTGGTGAGGAGGGCCCCCTGACCTCTGACCCTGAAGACACAGACCTCAGAGAGGGTGGTGAGGAGGGCCCCCTGACCCCTGACCCTGAAGACACAGACCTCAGAGAGGGTGGTGAGGAGGGCCCCCTGACCCCTGACCCTGAAGACACAGACCTCAGAGAGGGTGGTGAGGAGGGCCCCCCTGACCCCTGACCCTGAAGACACAGACCTCAGAGAGGGTGGTGAGGAGGGCCCCCTGACCCCTGACCCCTGACCCTGAAGACACAGACCTCAGAGAGGGTGGTGAGGAGGGCCCCCTGACCCCTGACCCTGAAGACACAGACCTCAGAGAGGGTGGTGAGGAGGGCCCCCTGACCCCTGACCCCTGACCCTGAAGACACAGACCTCAGAGAGGGCGGTGAGGAGGGCCCCCTGACCCCTGACCCTGAAGACACAGACCTCAGAGAGGGCGGTGAGGAGGGCCCCCTGACCCCTGACCCTGAAGACACAGAC